>NW_027364252.1:0-274748 GCF_046119375.1 Phyllobates terribilis
AGGGTACAGAAGCGCTGGAGCACAGGGAAGAAAGGTGAGTATGTGTTTATTTTTTTGTATCTGTGCACCGTGAAAGGGATGAGGGGTGCAATACATACCAGCAATGGGGTGTGAAGGGTACCATACATACCAGGAAAGGGGTGTGAGGGGTACAATGCATACCAGGATTTGGGGGCTGACTGAACCATGAAAACCAGGATTGGGGGGTGAGGGGTGCCATACATACCAGGATTGGGGGGTGAGGGGTGCCATATATACCAGGATTGGGGGGTGAGGGGTGCCATACATACCAGGATTTGGGGGGTGACTGAACCATGAAAACCAGGATTGGGGGTGAGGGGTGCCATACATACCAGGATTGGGGGGTGAGTGGTGCCATACATACCAGGAATGGGGGGTGAGGGGTACCATACATACCAGGAAAGGGGTGTGAGGGGACCATGCATACCAGGATTGGGGGATGAGGGGTACAATGCATACCAGGATTTGGGGGGTGACTGAACCATGAAAACCAGGATTGGGGGGTGAGGGATGCCATACATACCAGGATTGGGGGGTGAGGGGTGCCATACATACCAGGATTTGGGGGGTGACTGAACCATGAAAACCAGGATTGGGGGTGAGGGGTGCCATACATACCAGGATTGGGGGGTGAGTTGTGCCATACATACCAGGATTGGGGGGTGAGGGGTACCATGCATACAAGGATAGGAAAGTGGGGTTCTATGCATACCAGAATAGGGATGAGGGGTACCATGCATACCTGGATTGGGGGATGAGGGGACCATGCATACCTGGATTGGGGGATGAGGGGACCATGCATACCAGGATTGGGGGATGAGGGAACCATGCATACCAGGATTGGGGATGAGAGAGTCATGCATACCAGGATTGGGGATGAGAGAGCCATGCATACCAGGATGGGGGATGAGGAGGCCATACATACCAGGGTAACGCTGAGGGGGCCATGTGCAGCATGATGGGGATTAGAGGTGCCATACATACCAGGACAGGGATGAGGGGTGCCATGCATACCACTATACCAGGACAGGGATGAGGGGTGCCATGCATACCACTATACCAGGATAAGGATGAGGGGTGTCATGCATACCGGGACAGGGACGAGGGGTGCCATGCATACCGGGACAGGGATGAGGGGTGCCATGCATACCGGGACAGGGATGAGGGGTGCCATGCATACCGGGACAGGGATGAGGGGTGCCATGCATACCGGGACAGGGATGAGGGGTGCCATGCATACCGGGATAGGGATGAGGGGTGCCATGCATACCGGGATAGGGATGAGGGGTGCCATGCATACCAGGATGGGGATGGGGACCACGTATAAAAGGAAGGGGGGGGGGCATATATACCAGGATGGGGGATATTGTCAGAATTGGGGGACATTACCCCTATACCAGTGTCAGCAGAAGACCCCCTCCCCCTTAAAAGTGCATCAGGAACACATTTTTGGCTTAAATTTTTTTATTTTTATTTTCCTCCTCTAAAACCTAGGTGAGTCTTATGGTCCGGTGCATCTTATAGTCCGAAAAATACGGTACTTCTTACATTACATGAGTGATATCTATTGTAAATTCTATAATAGCTCAGAAACCGGCGAATCCTCACAGTGCATGGGGCGTGTCATGGGGGGATTCAAAAGTTTTCATTTTAGACTGTACATTATAGTCCTCCATACAGTAGTATGAGCACCACATAGTCCTCCATACAGTATTGTGGACACCACATAGTCCTCCATACAGTATTATGGGCACTACATAGCACTCCATACAGTATTATGGGCACCACATAGTCCTCTATACAGAATGGGCTCCATACTGAATAATGGACCCCATATAATGTTCCATACAGAATAATAGGCCCCATATAATGCTCTATACAGAATAATGAACCCCATATAATGCTCATTACACCATAATTGACCCCATATATTACTCCATGAAGAATAATGGGCGTCATGTAATATGCCATACAGAATAATGGGCCCCATATAATGCTCCATAGAGAATGGGCCCCATATAATGCTCCATAGAGAATGGGCTCCATATAATGCACCATAGAGAATGGGCCCCATATAATGCACGATAGAGAATGGGCCCCATATAATGCTCCATAGAGAATGGGCCCCATACATAAAAAATAAATAATAAAATACTCACCTCTCCTCATACCCTGCTGGCTACAAGTCCTGTCTCTTCAACACTGAGACGTGACAGAGTCAGAAGACGCAGAGGAGACTGGACCTGCGGCCAGCAGGGTATGACGAGAGGTGAGTATTTCAAACACCGTAAAGCACGGGGGGGGGGGGGGTGGGGGGGTTACACCGGGCCCCCCCAACTCACAGGCCCAATAGCGTTCCAGTGTCCCCAACTGTGAGTGGGCCCCCCCCCCTCTTGCCCAGGGCCCTGGCACTTGCCCTGGTGCAATGGGTGGTTATGCCGGCTCTGGCCCTGTAGCTGGTGCAGGATCAGTCTGGGGCAGGGGTCTGTATAGTAAGGTCTGAAGTGTCTCGATCTCAGGTCCGATGTGATTTGAACATTCATACAGATCGAGAGCCGATGACCTCACACTGACAGCACGACCCCAACCTGCTTGAAGGGTCCATCTGCTACAATAAATCTTTCTGATCCTCAGCAGAGCGACCATAGATAACATTCAGGATCTGGCCCTGGACTTGTCAGGAGGTGAGCAGCATCCTGCCACTTCCACACTCTACAAAAAGTATAAATCTCCTGTCCTGACCACTATCCGGAGCTCAGGCTAAGGCCACGGCCCCACTATCAGTATTTGGTCAGTATATTTTCTCAGGGGTGGGAACCAAAACCAGGTCAGTAACAATCAGAGAAAAGGTATAATAGAAACAAGTCACCAATTCTGCATTTATCACCAACTCCTGGTTTTGTCTCCCACTCCTGTGAAAAAATACTGACCGAATACTGACCGAATACTGATAGTGGGGTCGTGGCCTTACAAGAATCAAAGATGTCTGCCCTCTCGTACTGCTCAGCGGCTGAAGCTTCTCTCCGGCAGGCATAAGAACGTGGCCTGTGCCGGCTGTTCTGGGCTGCAGATGCCCAGCTGGCACATGTACACAATGAAAGATACAGGGCCGCCCTGCAGTCTGTAAAGAAGCAGCTGCTTGGCCACCGGCTTGGAGGGCATGTGCCCCTCTGGCCCACCTCGCCCCTGGTCAATATGATACCATCTTTTTCATTAGTTGGTGAGGTTAGAAGAAATTTCACTCCAAGACAGTGGATTTTGTACTTTATTCCAGTATATTTATACATAGAAAACATGGCAATGAAAAACAAGTAGATGCACGTGCATAAAAATGTCCCAACATTAATTAAAAAAAACCTTTAAGATACAGATAATACTTGTATACAAAAATATTAACACATTCTCAAATTGTATATAAAGTGCACAAAAGTCAATAGCCCTGACATATAGTGTACACAGGGTCCCCCACATGGTATACACAAAATACAATGTCATCCAGGAAATAACAAAGAATAACAAATACATTTAATCTATTCTGAAATCCCATGTCTATACAAGATAATAATATGTAAAATTCTACAGTGTCAAAGAAATGAGCTAGAGACTACTACATGGCGATGATGCCTACACACAAGATAATGCCCAGCTAATGCTGTAAATGATACAAATATTACCAGTCACCCAATTAGAAACATGAGGTCCGGGCAAGTGATTTTCTACAGTTTATTGACCTCTATGATGACATCTAATATTTTCAATCATTTATACAGCGGGGTACATTGGGCCTCATTAATAAATCTGCTCACTAGAAAACTAGTTGCCCATCCTAACCAATTAGAGCTCAGCTAAGGTTGTTTTAACTGACCTGGAAAAGTAAAAGCTGTTCTGTGATTGGCTGGGATAAGTAAAAAGGCTGTTTTAATAAATGATTCCCAATGTACCAAGCCCCGCCATAAATGTTATTGATTACAGTAGGGGCCACAATATCCCATGTGTATAGTCATCACATTCATCTTATTGTCTGCGGTTACCTTGGGACATGCTATATTGAAATGTAAGATGATATCAGTGGGGTCCATGAGGCAGAGCAGTGTGTGGTACGTGTGACATTTCCTAATATCGAGCAATCAATACTGTACCTTGGTCTGGAATGCAAAGTCTGCGTGGACAAGGAAGGGGCTCCCAGATGCCAGCTGTAAAACCCGTCGCTCCACCATCACACGCTCATCACCGTCAGCAAGCAGGGCTCTTTTGCCGATGATCTTAACAGCAAAATGTTTGCGGGTAGATGAATCTTCCGCCAGCAGGACCGTTCCATAGCATCCCCGGCCAAGCACTTGATGGAATAATAATCTCCTCTTGATGGTATCAGAGACTGTGCTTTTGGAGCCGGTTGGCCGAACACCGCTGCTTCCTTCAGCTTCTTCAGCCTTCTGCTTTAGATCCATGGGTTTCTGTCCTGATGTAATCCTTCTTCTTTTCTTCTCCTTTTTGTCCCCTGATGAGATGAAGATGGCTCCTCTCTTCTTGGCTCCCATCTTCTGACTTTCTACCTTCTCCTTTTCTTCCACTTCTTCTTTCTTCTGGACTGGTTGTTTTGTCCTGTTGACTGAAGACTTCCTCTCATCATCAGATGTGTCATGGGAAGGTCTTAGTCTCTTCGCTCCTTCTCTCCTCACCACGTTCTCCTCTACTTCTTCTTTCTTCTGGACTGGTGGTTTTGTCCTGTTGACTGAAGACTTCCTCTCATCATCAGATGTGTCATGGGAAGGTCTTAGTCTCTTCGCTGCTTCTCTCCTCACCACGTTCTCCTCTACTTCTTCTTTCTTCTGGACTGGTGGTTTTGTCCTGTTGACTGAAGACTTCCTCTCATCATCAGATGTGTCATGGGAAGGTCTTCGTGTCTTCACTCTTTCTCTGCTCACCACAATCTCCTCCTCTTTTATATTCATATTATTGCTTTGCTTAGAGTTAGCCGACATCTCTTCCACTGTTGTTGGTCAATTCCAACTGTCACTTCCAACTGTCACTCAGTGCACTTCATATGGAATCATCATGCATGCACCACCACTGGTCATGTGATCAGCATCTGACCAATGATATTTAAGAGATAAATGAACATTAGCTGAGATTAAATATTCAGGTAATATTGAGCTATTCTGTGGAACACAAGGTGCCACATTTAGTAATAGTAATAGAACTGCACTAAGTCGCCAATTTAATTTACATTGTTACTACAGAGCATCAGATGAATGTAATATAATAAATATTAGCAAGATGTATGATTTCCATCCACTCTACGTATCATAGAAATACAGATGTACTATCTTTTTATATAGAGATGTAGCAGAAGCCATCCTGATTGTTTGCAGCATGCTATGGTGATAGAGAAGCATGCATGACTGTGCCATGCAAATGGTGAGGAGCACCAAAATGGGACATATGATTCACGTAGCCAGGGGCGTAATGTCCGCGGTCGCAGTGGCAGTCACTGCGACCGGGCCCAGGGGGGGTTGGGGCTTGTAAACGGCAGCAGAAATTTCAACAGGATGTGTGTATCGCAGTGCACAGTCGCTTCGGGTCCGTGCGTGACAAATCAGGAGCGGACTGGGTCAGGGGCAGAGCCGGACTGGGGTGTCTGGGGCCCACCAGGGACATTGACTCCAGGGGCCCACCCACCCTTCAGCTATTTGCAAATACCTGTTAGCCGTTATACCCATTATATTGGCGTCTCCTGCCCATCACTGTGCGCTCACCAGAGCTGCGATGTACAATTACTGTAGTTTGCATTAAAGGGTTTTTATTGGTGAAAACAAGTTCTCAGCGATGCACAGGTTGGGAAGGTGATCACTTATTTATTGGTGGAATCCGCACTGTCAGAAGATTGTGGCACTTTGACTATTTGGTGAGATTTTTACCTCTGTATTTATAAGACAAAACCAGGAGTGGAGCAATCCGAGGTCATGTTTTATGCATTTCTCACCCACTCCTGGTTTTGTCTTATAAATACAGAGGTGAAAATCTCACCAAATGCCAACTTGCTTTCTCTGGTGAACTTCTGCTGCTGTGTAATAGTCACAGGGCAGGAAGGGGTTAAACATCCAAGTATTTAATATCTATTGGAAATAAAGAGGTTTCCCCTTATTGATATCAGATAAAACAAATGACCAACCACAATCCACTCTACCAAGACCAATATTACCAGATAGAAGGCAGAAATACCACCACACCGTGACCAGATCACATATTACCACCACATAGTGCCCAAATAATGCCACATACAAGGCACAAATACCGCCACACCATGACCAAAGCACATAATACCACCACATAGTGATCAAATGCTACCAGATACAAGGTATAAATACTGACACACCATGAGACCACATATTACCACCACATAGTGACTGAATAATACCACATAGAAGGGACAAATATCGTCATGTCATGACCAAAGCACATAATGCCACCACATAGTGACAAATAATGCTAAAATAATAAAAATGTAAAAAAGCTCAGTATATTGGGTCAGTGTACAGGTTATACAGTGATCACCAGTGACATTATGCACAGGAGCTCTGTATATAGTGTACAGGTTATACAGTCATCACCAGTGACATTATACACAGAGGCTCTGTATATAGTGTCAGTGTACAGGTAATGCAATGATCACCATTGATATTATACACAGGAGCTCTGTATATAGTGTACAGGTAATACAGTGATCACCAGTGACATTATACACAGGAGCTCTGTATATAGTGTCAGTGTACAGGTAATACAGTGATCACCAGTGACATTATACACAGGAGCTCTGTATATAGAGTCAGTGTAGAGGTAATACAGTGATCACCAGTGACATTATACACAGGAGCTCTGTATATAGTGTCAGTGTAGAGGTAATACAGTGATCATCAGTGACATTATACATAGGAGCTCTGTATATAGTGTCAGTGTAGAGGTAATACAGTGATCATCAGTGACATTATACACAGGAGCTCTGTATATAGTGTCAGTGTACAGGTAATATAGTGTTCACCAGTGACATTATACACAGGAGCTCTGTATATAGTGTCAGTGTACAGGTAATACAGTGATCACCAGTGACATTATACATAGGAGCTCTGTATATAGTGTCAGTGTACAGGAAATACAGGGATCACCAGTGACATTATACACAGGAGCTCTGTGTTTGGTGTCAGTGTACAGGTAATACAGTGTTCACCAGTGACATTATACACAGGGGCTCTGTATATAGTGTCAGTGTACAGGTAATATAGTGATCACCAGTGACATTATGCATAGGAGCTCTGTATATAGTGTCTGTGTACAGGTAATATAGTGATCACCAGTGACATTATGCACAGGAGCTCTGTATATAGTGTCAGTGTACAGGTAATATAGTGATCACCAGTGACATTATACACAGGAGCTCTGTATATAGTGTCAGTGTACAGGTAATATAGTGATCACCAGTGACATTATACACAGGAGCTCTGTATATAGTGTCAGTGTGTGTGTGTATAGGTAATACACATACTCACCAGTGATGTCTCTAGGTGAAGTTCTTTATCTGCAGACCGATATATCACATCTTCTATGCAGGACTTATCTCTGCAGAAAATAACATAGTTAGCTATAACTGATCACTTCCAGAGCACAAGCCACACTTTTCCCAAGATTTCTACACTGCATGAAATGACAAAATGCAACATAGTGCCGCACTACACAGTAAAAATAAAACACAAAATACATTTAGGGACTCCATCTTTAATAAAAAAAAAACATCATGAGAGATCAGAGATTATGGGGCCCAGTCAGGGATCGTACATAGAAATCATGTGGCCCAGTCAGGGGCGTATACAGAAATCATGGGGCCAATCAGGTTAGGGGTGTACATAGAGATCATGGGGCCCAGTCAGCGGCGTGCATAGAGATCATGGGGCCCAGTCAGCGGCGTACATAGAGATCATGGGGCCAATCAGGTTAGGGGTGTACATAGAGATCATGGGGCCCCCTCAGCGGCGTACATAGAGATCATGGGGCCCAGTCAGCGGAGTACATAGAGATCATGGGGCCCAGTCAGCGGCGTACAAAGAGATCATGGGGCCCAGTCAGCGGCGTACATAGAGATCATGGGGCCGAGTCAGCGGCGTACATAGAGATCATGGGGCCCAGTCAGGGATCGTACATAGAGATCATGGGGCCCAGTCAGGGATCGTACATAGAGATCATGGGGCCGTATGAGGTGAGGCTCTCACCTCCTCAGGGAGCTCTCACAGGGCATCACAGGCCTTAGTATGAAGCAATACTAGAAGACTTGTGGAATTGCTTCATACTAAGGCCTGTGATGCCCTGTGGGAGCTCCTGAGGGCACCATACTGGGGAGGTGAGATCCTCACTTGGCAGTAGTAGGAGCAGCATCTCCATAGTGTGGCATTCACATCACACTACATGCTGCACTGTACAGGACTCCCAGCCGGCAGCAGGACAGATGAGGAGGTAACTGTCTGGGACCAGCGCCGGACTGGAGTACCTGGGGCCCACCAGGAAAAAATCAATCTTGGGACCCACCAGCACCATGCAGTTACCGTATATAGGAATAACATAAGTCCACAAACTCTTTCAAAATGAATCAACTTTATTAACCAATAAATCTCTGCTGCTGTGTAGTAGTCACAACACAGGGAGAGGTTAAACATCCAAGTATTTAATATGTATTGCAAATAAAGAATGTTCCCATTCTTAATATCCGAAAAAACAAATGACTGACAACAATCCACTATACCTAGACTAATAATACCATATAGAAGAGAGAAATACCGCCACACCATGACCAGAACACATACCACCACATAGTGATCAAATACTACCAAGTACAAGGTATATATACTGCCACACCATGAGAAGACCACATATTACCACAACATAGTGACTGTCTGAATAATACCACATACAAGGGACAAATACCGCCACGCCATGACCATGGCACATAATGGCACCAGATAGTGACTGATAATGAAAATGTAAAAAAGCTCTGTATATAGAGTCAGTGTACAGATAATGTAGAGATTATCAGTGACATTATACACAGGAGCTCTGTGTATAGTGTAAGTGTACAGGAAATACAGGGATCACCAGTGACATTATACACAGGAGCTCTGTGTTTGGTGTCAGTGTACAGGTAATACAGTGTTCACCAGTGACATTATACACAGGAGCTCTGTATATAGTGTCAGTGTACAGGTAATACAGTGATCACCAGTGACATTATACATAGGAGCTCTGTATATAGTGTCAGTGTACAGGAAATACAGGGATCACCAGTGACATTATACACAGGAGCTCTGTGTTTGGTGTCAGTGTACAGGTAATACAGTGTTCACCAGTGACATTATACACAGGAGCTCTGTATTTAGTGTCAGTGCACAGGTAATATAGTGATCACCAGTGACATTATGCATAGGAGCTCTGTATATAGTGTCAGTGTACAGGTAATATAGTGATCACCAGTGACATTATGCACAGGAGCTCTGTATATAGTGTCAGTGTACAGGTAATATAGTGATCACCAGTGACATTATACACAGGAGCTCTGTATATAGTGTCAGTGTACAGGTAATATAGTGATCACCAGTGACATTATACACAGGAGCTCTGTGTATGGTGTCAGTGTACAGGTAATACAGGGATCACCAGTGACATTATGCATAGCTCTGAATATAGTGTCAGTGTGTGTGTGTATAGGAAATACAGGGATCACCAGTGACATTATACACAGGAGCTCTGTATATAGTGTCAGTGTACAGGTAATACAGTGATCACCAGTGACATTATGCACAGGAGCTCTGTATATTGTGTCAGTGTACAGGTAATACAGTGATCACCAGTGACATTATGCACAGGAGCTCTGTATATAGTGTCAGTGTGTGTGTGTGTATATGTAATACACATACTCACCAGTGATGTCTCTAGGTGAAGTTCTTTAACTGCAGACCGATATATCACATCTTTTATACAGGACTTATCTCTGCAGAAAATAACATAGTTAGCTATAACTGATCACTTCCAGAGCACAAGCCACACTTTTCCCAAGATTTCTATACTGCATGTGTGACACCCCAGGGGTCTGGTTGCCACAGTGATAGAGATATTATGTCTGAGAGCAGGTGGGAGGTCCTTTGGTCAGGGATCCTGTGCATGCCACACCTCCTGCCCAGTCTTGGGAGGGGAAGAACTTCCCCTGTATAAACCCGGGGCTGAGGCAGGGTGAGTCAGACAAGGAGAGTGGAGAAGAGAAGCAGCATAGGAAACAGCAGTTACAAGGAGTCAGGGGCTGGCAGCTACAGAGCTCGCCCTGACTAAGAAGATTCTTTACCGGACCCGGAGTCCGAGGCTGTGGGGACTAACTCCTACCCAGCAGCAGAATCCGTCGGGCAGGGGATTTCAGGTCCTCTGGCCCAGAAGCCCGAAGGCACGGTCACACGCGTGGGACCAGCACCGCCATCGTGGAGCGGAAGCCATTAGAAGGCCCCGAGTCACCGGCCATACGGGTGAGCACCACACGGTACACTCAGGGACGTGGGCTACTTACATCAGCTTCTAGCAAGGTAGCCAGAAGAGTACAGTCAGTTTGGGAGGCCTACAACTACGCCTGGCCAGGGGAGATCCCATCTGCTCAAAGACTGACCAGGCCCCGTTTGCTAGCAAGTACTCCGGGAGGGTCTGTCGTTGTTACCAGTAAAGACCCTGAACTACACCGTACCGTCTCTGAGTGGTTCCTGCTACCCCCATCATCCACGTCGGCTGCCCTGAGGCCATACCCCTCCCGTTGGGGGTTATACTATCACGCTGCACAATCCTACCACCGGCCTCAGCGGTCTGCCCTGCAGCAGCAGCTTCCTGGCTGCACTCAACGGGTGGCGTAGTCATCAACTATTTACTACTAATAGACTGCCGTCTAGTTTGACTCCCTGGGCACGGACCGGGTCACCGCCACGAGATTACAACCCTCCACGGATCCGGCTCCGGGTAAGCTCCCGCGTGCGCACCGCAGCGCGACACAGGCCCAGGGGCGCGTCAACTTTGGCGTAGTCGGCAGGATTTCGTGCCCGCAACCACCGGGTACTGCGTGCCTGAAAAGCAAAGACTGTTCAAACTTACCAGTGGTGAAGGTTTCCCGCCATCCGGCGCCATCTTCTACCTTCTTCCTGCCATCCGCGAAGTTTTCCCGCCATCCGGCGCCATCTTCGACCTTCTTCCCGCCATCCGTGGAGTTTTCCCGCCATTGGACGCCATCTTGAGGACGCCGCGCGGGAAGAAGAGGGGCGTGGACTCCGAAAGCGCGCGAGAACTGAAGCCCCGCCTCACGTCCGGACGTTGCGTAAGGTCCTGGAAGGAGCCCAGCAGACGCCGACGTCACAGGAGCGCGACGGAAGGTCCTCAACCCTGACGATCCACTGCGGAGCCGCGGCCTACGGAAGAGGATCATCGCAAGGTAGGCCACGGTCCACTAGGGGGGAGGAAGATGTCGGATACGGAGGAGAGCTTCACTGCCTCAACCCCCGCCAGCGCTACCGCTGCTGCAGTTATGCCCTTCACCATGCCCTATATCCCGGGAGCAGCTTGGCTACCCCAGTACTCAGGGGAGTCACATACCCTGCATGACTTTAGAGAAAAGCTGGATAGCCTCTTCCAGGTGTACCCCCTCACAGAAGAGCAAAAAGTGAGCATCCTGGTGGCCCAACTAACCGGGGCAGCCAAAAGGGAAGTAAAATCCTGGCCACCTGGGAGGAAGACTGTCGCAGGGATACTAACCCGGCTGAAGGACACCTTTGATACCCGCACCTCAGCCGAGATTAAGCTTAGATTCTACGGGTGCAAGCAGCGAGCGCATGAGAGTATAAGGGACTATGCACTAAACCTACAAGAGGCCCTGAGGGCCATAAAGCAGACCGACCCTGATGGGGTGGGAAACGAGGACAGGCTGTTGACTGAACAATTTATAGAGGGTTTATATTGCAATGCCCACCGAACCCAGTTGCGGGCAATGGCCTTACAGGATCCCCATCTGGACTTTGCACAGTTCAAGGACAGAGCCATCCGGGTGCTCCGAGAACCGGCACCAGGTGGCGTTGTGACCCACAGACGCCCCACTACCACTTACTACCAGGAGGCGGCGCCCTTGTCAGCAGGGCCTGTGGGAGCTGATGCGCAGGCTTTGGACAATGACCCGGCTCCAGACCTACACCATCAGGTCCAAGAGCTAGCTAAGAGCGTTGCTGCGCTAACCCGAACTGTGCAGTCTTTACAGGTTTCCACCCCAGGGAAGATCCAGCTGGCATCCGGACCGGAGGACATCCCGTGGCGTCGACCAAGGAGGACCCCACCGGCCAGAGGAAGACCCAGTGACCGATACAGTGAGGACGGACGACCCATCTGCCGCCGCTGCAATCAACCCGGACATATGGCAAGGTACTGTTCTTTAAACGGGCACAACCTGGGGTAGAGGGCCAACCCCCAGGAAAAAGATCACCAGGCCCATCGAACTGGCGCGACAGATATGTGGGAGGACGTCCAGTCTTGCCTGTGGTACTGGATGGCATTCCCATGAGTGCCCTACTGGACACCGGGTCACAGGTCACCACCATCCCGTACGTGCTCTTCAAGCAGTACTGGAATGACTCGGATATTACCCGCTACCCCGACGACGACTTGAGTATCATCGCCAGCAATGGTCAGCCCGTGCCACAGATCGGATTTAAAGAGGTGACCATCAAAATTGGTAGAGTCGAACTGGCCGCACAGGGACTGATCATTGTAGATATCGATAAACATGAGAGTCACCCAAAAATAACTCTAGGAACTAATGTAATTGAAAATTGTCTTGCAGAGGTGATTTTCCTTTTACAGCAGGTTGCCAAGAATGCCAGCTCCGGCGAGCAGCGGGTGCTCCAGAAAGAGATCCGGGCACTGATGCAACGGCAACAAGTGGAACTCTCCGGCGGTGAGATTGGTAGCGTAAGAATGTGTGACCCTTTTCCTATTGCCATGCCCCCAAAAAGTGAAATGATGATTTGGTGCCGGGCAGCTATTGGTCTGAGAGGTAGAGATTACCAGGCAATGGTAGAACCAGTTTACTCAGACAGTAGGCCCACCATTTTGACAGCACGGGGGGTGGTCAATGTACGCCATGGGAGGGTGCCCATTCGCATAATAAATATCGGGGAGAGGGAAGTGTACCTGCCCCGGTATGCCACGCTAGCCAAATTATATACCACTAATCAAAGTTCTATACAATCTGTGGAACCCTTGCCTCCATCTCACCCGGAGGAAGGTAACGGCTCTAAGAAAGACATGGAGGACTGGTGTCAGCAACTACATTTGGGTACTGACTCCACTCCCTCACATCAGAAACAAGGAGTCTATCGGGTGGTTCAAGAGTATGAGAGAGTGTTTAGTAAACACCCGTTAGACTTCGGGCGAGTCAAGGGGGTAGAACATCGCATCCCCACGGGAGATCATCCTCCCATAAAAGAGAGGTATCGACCCGTACCCCCTGCACATTACCAACACGCCAAGGGGATGCTTAGAGATATGAAGGAGGCTGGGGTAATCCGGGATAGTTGTAGCCCCTGGGCAGCCCCATTAGTTTTAGTCAAAAAGAAAGACAACACCATGAGGATGTGTGTAGATTACCGGAAAATCAACCGTATCACACACAAGGATGCGTACCCCTTACCAAGGATAGAGGAGTCATTGGCTGCTTTAAGATCTGCTAACTTCTTCTCTACCTTGGATCTCACTAGCGGGTACTGGCAGGTTCCTGTAGCAGAGGCGGACCGGGAGAAGACCGCATTCACCACCCCGATGGGACTTAGCGAGTTCACCTGCATGCCGTTCGGACTCTGCAACGCACCAGGAACCTTCCAACGCCTAATGGAGTGTTGTCTGGGCCACAGAAACTTCGAGACGGTCCTGTTGTACCTGGACGATGTCATCGTATATTCCAAGACGTATGAGGACCACCTGAAACACCTGGCGGAAGTGTTCGAGGCTCTGGCGAGTTACGGCCTAAAGGTGAAACCCTCCAAGTGTCACCTCCTGAAACCAAAGGTGCAGTACCTGGGACACGTGGTGAGCGCTGACGGAGTGGCTCCCGACCCCGATAAGATCACCGCAATTAAGGGATGGCCAAGCCCCTCCAGCGTAAAAGAAGTGCGGCAGTTCCTCGGGTTGGTAGGCTACTACCGAAGGTTTATTCCCGGTTTCACCAAAAAGGCAGCACCTATGCAGGACCTCCTGATAGGCCAGTCCCGGAAGGCCAAGAACCAGAAGCCGCCCTTCAAATGGGAAGAGCTGGAAGAAGAGTCCTTCCGCCAGCTGAAGATGGCCCTCACGGGGGACGAAATCCTGGCGTACCCGGATTATAGCCAGTCCTTTATCCTCTACACCGACGCCAGTAACATCGGGCTAGGAGCCGTACTGTCCCAGATCCAGCAGGGGAAGGAACGAGTAATCGCCTACGCCAGCCGAAAACTGCGACCCACCGAAAGGAACCCCGAGAATTACAGCTCATTTAAGTTAGAGTTCCTGGCCGTAGTATGGGCAATCACTGAGCGCTTTAAGCATTACCTCGCTTCTTCCCGGTTCACCGTGTACACGGATAACAACCCGCTGACACACCTGGACACGGCAAGACTCGGTGCCCTGGAGCAGAGGTGGATGGCCCGTCTGTCCAACTACGAGTTCACAATTAAATACCGGGCAGGACGCTCCAATACCAACGCGGACGCCCTGTCCAGGATGCCCAACCTGCCGGACGGAGGAGAAGATCCGGAGGGACTGGAAGAAGTTGAACTCCCTGCGTTCCACCGTCATGGGACTATTCAGTATTCCCACCGGGTAAGGAGTAAGCAGGCTGCTACGTTGAACCCCTTACCCCACTACAACTGGGCGGAAACGCAAGACAGCGACCCTGCCGTCCGACTGGTGAAGGAGATGCTGACTCGGCCGGAGGCTCGCCTTGAACCAGACGCTCCGGAGGAAGCCAAACAACTATGGGCAGAGAAGAGTCGACTGTTCCTTTACAAAGGGAAGTTGTGCCGCAGAATGGTTAACTCCCGGACGCATGAATTACTCTGGCAAGTAGTGGTGCCACGAAGAGACGCAGCCATGGTGATGGAGGCATACCACGATGGAGCTGGACACTTTGGGTGGAAAAAGCTGGAGTTCCTGCTGCGCGAGCGGTTCCACTGGGTAGGCATGAGGGGAACCATCGAGAAGTGGTGCAGAGATTGTGGCCCGTGCAACCTGAGAAGGAAGGACCGAGCCAGCCAGAAGACTCCCCTGCAGTCCATCGTCACCCGGCAACCGTTGGAACTGGTAGCCTTGGATCATGTAAAACTGACCCCAAGCAGAAGTGGCTACGTCTACGCGTTAACCATCGTGGATCATTACTCCCGGTTCTTGGTTGTCGTCCCCGTCAAGGACTTAACGGCTCAAACAGCAGCTAGAGCCTTCCAGCAGCACTTCTGCCGTCCACACGGGTACCCGGACCAAGTGCTGACGGACCAGGGACCTGCCTTTGAAGCGGAGGTCTTTCAGGAATTCTGCAATCTGTATGGCTGCCGGAAGATAAGGACGACACCCTACCATCCGCAGACTAATGGACTTTGTGAAAAAATGAACCAGGTGGTAATGGATCTTCTAAAAACGTTGCCCCTGGAAGAACGCAGTCTGTGGCCTGAAAAGTTGCCCGATTTGGTGGACCTATACAACCACATCCCGGTAGGTTCCACCAACTGTACCCCGGCTTACCTAATGAGGGCAAGACCTGGTAAGTTACCTGTTGACCTGGAAATGGGAGTCCTGACCCCCGAGGACACTTCACCAGAAACAGACTGGGACACAGAGAGGCAGCAGCAGTACCGGAGAGTACAGGAGAGCGTGGAGCGAAGTCTCTGTCAGGCTAGGGAAAGACAAGAGAAAATTTACAACCAGTATGCTCCCGCTGTTCCCCTGGTACCCGGAGAGCAGGTCTTGAAGAGGAAGAGACGGCTCCACAAGTTGGACGACCAGTGGGAGAAGGACCCGTACACCGTACTGCCCTCAAGCCACGAGAACCCGAAGGTCTGTACCATCAGTAAAGACGGAGGGGAAACCACAGCCATTGTATCCCGGGACCACCTGAAGAAGTGTCCCGAACAACTGAGGAACCCTGAAGAGGAACAAGAAGACCATCGACCCGTGGAAGAAAGGGAAGATATGGTTAGTACCGTGCTCGGGGACTTTCCTCAGTCTTGGACTCAAGTCAATGGTGCAGTTGTGGTACCCGTACTCACCTTCCTCCAACCATCATCCCAAGAACCTACGGAGCAACGGGTAGAGCTGGAAGAACCGCCGGTCCAGGAGGCAGAAGACTCCACACAAGCAGAACAGGAGAATCAACCCTCTGCTTATAGTGAGCCTGCCGTACCCCTAGTGAGACAAAGAGCCGGTAGACAGCTGCCCAGTTTACCCTTGACAGCTCCTACACCCTGTAGTTCAGGGCCAGACAGTCAGCTCCGTAGGTCCACTCGGGCCACTAGAGGCCAGTTACCCGCACGCTGGAGAATTTAAAGTGTATAAATTGTTTTATTTATGTTTTTCTGTGTCTTGTTGCTTGTGTATAATTTTGTGTTTCTAGTTATTTTTAGGAAACCTTGGTGGATTTACCGGGAATCATTGTATATAGTTGGAGCGTAACCCAGGATGGACTAGAGACTGTTAAGGACTCGGGGTAGGACAGACCCCTACCTGGTTACGTCTCCCTGTGTTGGTGAAATGGACACCTTTGCTTTTCTTCAAAGACTGCATCCGGTTGCGGACACGCCGTAACCATCTTATGTGTTTTTCTTATAGTATTGTTATTGTTATACTTTGTTATGTTTTTCTAAATGTGTTTAGTCCCGGAGTACTAAATTTCACTAGGGGGGAATGTGACACCCCAGGGGTCTGGTTGCCACAGTGATAGAGATATTATGTCTGAGAGCAGGTGGGAGGTCCTTTGGTCAGGGATCCTGTGCATGCCACACCTCCTGCCCAGTCTTGGGAGGGGAAGAACTTCCCCTGTATAAACCCGGGGCTGAGGCAGGGTGAGTCAGACAAGGAGAGTGGAGAAGAGAAGCAGCATAGGAAACAGCAGAGTTACAAGGAGTCAGGGGCTGGCAGCTACAGAGCTCGCCCTGACTAAGAAGATTCTTTACCGGACCCGGAGTCCGAGGCTGTGGGGACTAACTCCTACCCAGCAGCAGAATCCGTCGGGCAGGGGATTTCAGGTCCTCTGGCCCAGAAGCCCGAAGGCACGGTCACACGCGTGGGACCAGCACCGCCATCGTGGAGCGGAAGCCATTAGAAGGCCCCGAGTCACCGGCCATACGGGTGAGCACCACACGGTACACTCAGGGACGTGGGCTACTTACATCAGCTTCTAGCAAGGTAGCCAGAAGAGTACAGTCAGTTTGGGAGGCCTACAACTACGCCTGGCCAGGGGAGATCCCATCTGCTCAAAGACTGACCAGGCCCCGTTTGCTAGCAAGTACTCCGGGAGGGTCTGTCGTTGTTACCAGTAAAGACCCTGAACTACACCGTACCGTCTCTGAGTGGTTCCTGCTACCCCCATCATCCACGTCGGCTGCCCTGAGGCCATACCCCTCCCGTTGGGGGTTATACTATCACGCTGCACAATCCTACCACCGGCCTCAGCGGTCTGCCCTGCAGCAGCAGCTTCCTGGCTGCACTCAACGGGTGGCGTAGTCATCAACTATTTACTACTAATAGACTGCCGTCTAGTTTGACTCCCTGGGCACGGACCGGGTCACCGCCACGAGATTACAACCCTCCACGGATCCGGCTCCGGGTAAGCTCCCGCGTGCGCACCGCAGCGCGACACAGGCCCAGGGGCGCGTCACATGAAATGACAAAAAAAGAAACATAGCACTGCACTACACAGTAACAGTGCTCCAGTGTCATTCTGTGCCTGCTCATCTGTCAGCAGACATATTTGTCTGATGGCAAAGATCTAAGATAGATGAAGGAAGAAGACCTATGGATTACGTTGGGAGTGAGGATTTTTCTTTATTAAAGATGGAGTCCCTAAATGTGTTTTATTTTTAATAATAAAAAAAAAAATTCTGTCTTTTTTTTTTCTGTTTACTAGAAATTGATGGTGGCTATGTCTAATTTGGCGTGAAACCATGAATTTCGGGCTTAGTACCAGCTGATAAGGCAAAGATGGCCTGGTACTAACCCTATTATTACCCAGTGTGCCACTCACCACCAGGGCCGCTGGAAGAGCCGGGTAAAGCACCTAGAAATGGTGCCATGATGAATGCGCCATTTTCAGGGGTGGCTGCGGGCTGCGATTTTCAGCGTGGAGGGCCAAGAACGCTTGGGCCTTACCATGCTGCGAATCCCAGCCCCCAGCAGCCTGGTTTTATCTGGCTGGCGATCAACATATGGCGGGAAAAAAAAAAGTTAAGTTTAAAACAAATATTCGGCTTCTCTGTCTTTTGATCGCCAGACAAGGTAAAGCCAGGCAGATGGGGGTGGCAGTACGTAGCTGTCTGCTTTATCTGCGGTGAGAATCAAAAATTTGTTTTTAAAATTTTCTTTTCACACTTCTATATGTGACAGACCCAACAGTCAATCGCAGATGCTGTCAAAGAGGATGGGCTTCTGTGATTGGCTGTTTGAGTAATGTACAATCAGCCCATACATTCTAGTATGGTACTATGTATGGGTTGCTTTCAGGTTACTCAAGCAGCCAGTCACAGACACCCATTCTCTGTGTCAGCCTCTGTGATTGGCTGTTGGGACTGTCACACATATAGAAGTGTGAAAATAAATAAATAATAAAACAAAAATGACATAGCGCTCTGCAGAAGTTTTGATTCTCAGCGCAGATAGAGGTGGCAGCCCGTAGCTGTCTGCTTTATCTGCCTGGTTTTACCTTGACTGGCGATCAAAAGTCAGGAAAGCCCAATGTTTTTTTTAATTATTTAAAAAAATAATAAAAAAAAAAAAATGCGTGGGCTCCCGCCATATTTTGATCGGGGGGGCTGGGGGCTGGGATTCTCAGCATGGTAGGGCCCAAGCATTCTGGGCCCCCCACGCTGAAAACGGCAGCCCGCAGCCACCCCTGGAATTGGCGCATTCATCGTAGCGCCATTTCCAGGCACTTTATCCGGCTCTTCCAACGGCCCTGGTGGGGGGTGGCACGCTGGGTAATAATGGAGTTAATATCAGCTTTGTATTATCAGCTGGCACTAAGCCTGAAATTCATGGAGTCACGCCAAACTACACATGGCCACCATGAATTTCCAGTAAACAGAAAAAAACACAACACAATTTTTTAATAAAAATAAAACACAAAACACATGTAGGGACTCCATCTTTAATTAAAAACAAAATCCTCGCTCTGACGTAATCCACGGATCTTCTGTCTCCAGCTCAGCTACATCTTTGCCATCAGACAAATATGCCTGCTGACAGATGAGCAGGCACAGAATAACACTAGAACCCAGTTGTCAGAGAAGTGCTCAGCTGGCCTCCAGCCGCCGACCATGTTTTCCTGTGCGTTGCAAATAATGCATACTTTCAAACACATGCCTATTTTTGCAATGCAAGTCTACGGTACATTGCGTCTGCGCTGATTTACAACGGATGCGTTGTAACGCACAGCATAAACGCAATGTTAACCCAGCCTAACAGCAGCGAGAAGGGGAGACGGAGCCCTGGAGACCACCTAGTCAGTCTACTGGTGGTACTATCATGCCCATTGCCCAGTATGTACTGCCAGCCTCTGTGGTATTAGCATTCAAGCTCACATGGCATGTCCTGCCAGCCAGCCACTGGTGTTAGTACTAGCATGATAGTACCACACCACCAGTGGCTGGGCAATGGGCATGCATGATGGTACCACCAGTGGCTGGGCAATGGGCATGCATGATGGTACCACCAGTGGCTGGCAGGACATGCTGGGCATGATTCATGCCTAGTATGTCCTGCCAGCCTCCTTGGTACTATCATGCCCACCCACTATGTCCTGCCAGCCCCTGGTGATAGTACATGCTGCTGGGCATAGTACCAGTAACCAGAGGCTGGCAGCAGGACATGCTGGGCAATGGGCATGATGAGAACCATGCCCATTGTCCAGTAGTATTTACTGCCAGCCCCGGCCAGGGGTCCTCCCAGTCACCCCTCCCCCCTATCCCTTCCCCCTCCCCCTCCCCGTTTCATACTCACGCGTCGAGATGAGCTGCAGCCGCTGTCTGGAGAGACGCAGGGTCCGTACTCCACAGCGCGCACAGGAAGCAGTCCCAGGGCAATGACGTCATCACCCTGAGACTGACCTCCTGCGCACGCGCCGGCAGTGTCGTGCTGCGCAGAGGAGGCAGAGGGCCCATCACTAATCATATCGGCAGTGCTGCGAACCGGGGGGGGGGCCCTCTGTTCTCTGTACAGGGCCCAGGGGGGTAGGGGGCGGGGCCATCGGGACCCGGGGGTTTTCCCGATCCTCCGGTGGGCCAGTCCGCCCTGCAGAGGGGCATATGTATATATGCAGGTCGGGCACATCCCAGTGGTGCAGACACATCCACACTGCTCCCTGTATCCTTGTGCACTGCCGTCTGCTGCAGTGGTAGGAGCCGCCTGAATGCATCTTCTTCCTGCCGGAGAGGAGCTTGTGGGCCTGTGCGGTGAGGAGGTGGACGCTGCGCACCTCCTGAGAAGTATATGGCACTCCATGTATCTGTGCACATAGTATACCACTCTAGTGTATAGCAGAAAGGAGACATCGACCAGAAGAGTCCAGGCATGTGGGTGATGCACATAATTATTATATTGATAACCAGGTGGAAGAGGAGGAAATGCAAAAAAAGGGGGGAATTAACTATACGCAAAGGGGACGTCGAGACAGGAATTACAATTAACACCAGTGGGAATGGATCATGATTAGAACAGCAAAGGGATAATACAGAGAATCAAGCCACAAATTAATCCAGTATATAAAAATATATATACATATCATTAGTTAGATATATCTGTACATATGATTGTTTAATTATCATAAACTTTACATAAAGTGCAAGTGCCTCCAAAGAATAAATCTACATAAATTATATATCTCATATGTGAACAAATACAGGTGTTTCTCACTAAATTAGAATATAATCAAACAGTTATTGTTTATTTCTGTTAATGCTGATGATTATGGCTATACGAGTTTCACTTTTTTGTATTGAAGAACTGAAATAAATTAACTTTTTGATGATATTCTATTTTAGTGAGATGCACCTGTGTATGTATATATACAAGGGCTGGTCCCTTATTATTTGGATGTCGGTGTGAATCCTGTAGAGAGTAGTGCACTGACTTGGGCATATGTGCTGTTGACAGATATGTATTTGTATCCACTTTAAGCGTTTTTAGAAAAGGTGACCACATGTGCATTGTACTCACGCTATAGCAGATGCAGATCCCACTCCTGATTGGCGTCCACCCGATGTATGTTTCGGCTTCTTGTCTTCGTCAGGGGGTGGCATCATTCGGAAAGAGCTAAGAGTTAAACGGCCAACTATAGCCAATCAGGATGGAGGTATGTCTCCACCAACCAATGGGTGCTGAGGAGGCGTGGCGCGATACACAACGCGCACCAACGCTACGAGGAAACTATGTGACCTGTGATGCTGCGAGCACGTGATGGAGACACTTGATCGGGGGTCACGGGGCACATATAGATACAGTCGGGGAGGATGATGTGGAGACGTTCATGTGTATTGCCTCTTCAGCAGACATCTAATCTACTGATTGAGTGTGGATATTTATCGGATAAAGTGGAAAATCTTCTTAATTTATAATGATGGATAACGAGTATAGGTTATATATTACAGCAATACACAGGAATAGGGGGTAGTGAGTGTTACATGTATATAAGCATAGGCGGATTATAATGAGGACGATCTGGGCTACCGCCCGGGGCCCCGAACCTCCAGGGGGCTCCGGGGTGTCTATGGCCAGATTGTCCTCATTATATGTGCGGCGCCACGGCACATACCGGCAGACAGTGGGGGGCGGGCCCCGGATCGCTCCCCCAGCAGCGGCACACAGCCGCTGCTTCTTCTTCGGCCGGGCCAGCACTGCAGCAGTTAACTTCCCTGTGCTGGCCCGGCCGCGTCACTGCTAGGAGACACGGCCCTGTGCGCGGCCGTGTCTCCTAGCTGTGACGTCACGCAGTGCGCACCCAGCCTGCACTGCTGCACCGGAAAAGAGCTGGAGCCGAGTCGGGGGATGGTGAGTGTGTGTGTGTGTATGTATATGTATGTATGTGTGTGTGTGTGCAGGCAGATGTCATTGTGTGATGTCTGTTTATATGTATTTTTATGTTTCAAATGTGTTTATGCGTGTATGTATATGTCTGTATATGTTTGTGTGTGCGTGACTGCGTGCGGCCTCCTGCTGAGTATAGATGGCGCCGTGCGGCCTCCTGCTGTCTCTGGGGGGGCGCCGTGCGGCCTCCCGCTGTGTATAGATTGCGCTGTGCTGCCTCCTGCTGTCTCTGGGGGGGGGCGCCGTGCGGCCTCCCGCTGTGTATAGATGGCGCCGTGCGGCCTACTGCTGTCTCTTGGGGGGGGGCGCCGTGTAGCCTCCCGCTGTGTATATATGGCGCCGTGCAGCCTCTCGCTGTGTATAGATTGCACCGTGCGGCCTCCCGCTGTGTATAGATGGCATTGTGCGGCCCCCTGTGTATAGATGGCATCGTGCGGCCTTCCGCTGTTTATAGGTGGCGCCGTGGGGCCTCCCGCTGTGTATAGGTGGCGCCGTGCGGCCTCCCGCTGTGTATAGGTGGCGCCGCCCGCTGTGCATAGGTGGCGCCGTGCGGCCTCCCGCTGTGTATAGGTGGCGCCTCCCGCTGTGTATAGGTGGCGCCGTGCGGCCTCCCGCTGTGTATAGGTGGCGCCGTGCTGCCTCCCGCTGTGTATAGGTGGCGCCGTGCGGCCTCCCGCTGTGTATAGGTGGCGCCGTGCGGCCTCCCGCTGTGTATAGGTGGCGCCGTGCGGCCTCCCGCTGTGTATAGGTGACGCCGTGCGGCCTCCTGCTGAGTATAGATGGCGCCGTGCGGCCTCCTGCTGTCTTTGGGGTCGGGTGCGCCGTGCGGCCTCCTGCTGAGTATAGATGGCGCCGTGCGGCCTCCTGCTGTCTTTGTGAGGGGGGCGCTGTGCGGCCTCCCGCTGTGTATAGATTGCGCCGTGCGGCCTCCTGCTCTCTCTGGGGGGGGCGCTGTGGGCCTCCCGCTGTGTATAGGTGGCGCCGTGTGGCCTCCCGCTGTGTATAGATGGCGCCGTGCGGCCTCCCGCTGTGTATAGATGGCTACGTGCGGCCTCCCGCTGTGTATAGATGGCTACGTGCGGCCTCCCGCTGTGTATAGATGGCTACGTGCGGCCTCTCGCTGTGTATAGATGGCTTAGTGCGGCCTCCCGCTGTGTATAGATGGCTACGTGCGGCCTCCCGCTGTGTATAGATGGCTACGTGCGGCCTCCCGCTGTGTATAGATGGCTACGTGCGGCCTCCTGCTGTGTATAGATGGCTACGTGCGGCCTCCAGCTGTGTATAGATGGTTACGTGTGCTCAATATTGAGTCATACAATTAATGTAAGGCTATGTGCCCACGATGCAGAAATGCTCCGGATTTTTTTTGAGCGTTTCCGCATCTCCCTGGCAGAAAAAACGCATGTGGATTGTACCTGCGGATTGTACATGCGGATTGTACATGCGTTTTTCCTGCCAGGGACTTGCTGATGTGAAGCGTTCTTCACTTGCATTTCCGCATGCGGGTTGACAAGCGCTTTCCAAGCGATTTTAGCATCACTTGAAAAGTGCTTGACAACTTGGTCACACTACATAAATACATGCAACCGGCATGGATTTATATAGTGTGACCATAAAAGAATGGTAAAAAATAAATATATAATTACCTTCTGATGGCCTGCCGACGTCAGCGGTCGCGTGACCCGTCACATGACTAAATGACGTCACGGCAGGTCCTTTTCAGACCATCGCGAGCTGCTGGCAAGCCAGGACGCATCGGATAAAGACACCGGGGGCCATCAGAAGGTAAGTATAATATTTATTTTTTATTTTATTCTTTTTTTACAGGTTCTATGGTACCCGGGTCCGGAGGACAGTCTCCTCTTCTCCAAACCCGGGCACCATCCGCACATTGAAGCGCATGGATTCTGCATGTACAGATGCAGTGATGCGGATTCCATGTGTTCTAATGCAAGTCAATAGCGGCGAAAGCGCCTTGCTTCCGCAAAATAATTGGTAGTGCAGCGGATTTTTCCGCAATGATAATTCGCAGCGGAAATTTACACAGCATGTGCACAGCACATGCGGATTATCATTGGGGAACATGGCCGACCTTCTATCAAGCGTTTTTAAGCGTTTCTGCAGCGGAATTGCCACCGCGGAAACGCTTAAAAAACGCATAGTGGGCACACAGCCTAAAAAAAATTATTATAATTAATATTGTGTTCTCCCCGCCTCAGTCCTCACAGCACAACGCAGAACACGAGCTCCTCATCACCATCCTCCTGTCCCGGCACAATGTGCGCACTGCTGCAGCAGCAGGTGGAATAGTGTCCACTGGACTGAGAAGGCCCCGCCCCTTCCGGTGACATCATGATTCCATGAAATCACTCCTCCCCCTCAAGAAATCAACTCCAATCTAGACGCTCCCCTGTTGCTGAGGCGTGGTGACGCTGTAGCTGGGTGATTGCAGTCAGAGTAGTGGTGTTTGGCGTCTGTACTACAGGTAAGAAGATGGGAATGTGCCAAGGTGATTACTACATTCAGGACAATAAGTAGCTAGCTGTAGGTGTGCAGAATCCCACTCCCAATATTGTCAGGGTCTCGCACCCCCTCGTGTCGTGGGCTGTCAGGCTCCCGCACCCCCTCGTGTCGTGGGCTGTCAGGCTCCCGCACCCACTCGTGTCGTAGGCTGCCAGGCTCCCGCATCCCCTCGTGCTGTGGGCTGTCAGGCTCCCGCACCCCCTCGTGTCGTGGGCTGCCAGGCTCCCGCACCCCCTCGTGTCGTGGGCTATCAGGCTCCCGCACCCCCTCGTGTCGTGGGCTGCCAGGCTCCCGCATCCCCTCGTGCTGTGGGCTGTCAGGCTCCCGCACCCCCTCGTGTCGTGGGCTGCCAGGCTCCCGCACCCCCTCGTGTCGAGGGCTGTCAGGCTCCCGCACCCCCTCGTGTCGTGGGCTGCCAGGCTCCCGCACCCCCTCGTGTCGTGGGCTGTCAGGCTCCCGCATCCCCTCCTGTCGTGGGCTGCCAGGCTCCCGCACCCCCTCGTGTCGTGGGCTGCCAGGCTCCCGCACCCCCTCGTGTCGTGGGCTGCCAGGCTCCCGCACCCCCTCGTGTCGTGGGCTGCCAGGCTCCCGCACCCCCTCGTGTCGTGGGCTGTCAGGCTCCCGCACCCCCTCGTGTCGTGGGCTGTCAGGCTCCCGCACCCCCTCGTGTCGAGGGCTGTCAGGCTCCCGCACCCCCTCGTGTCGTGGGCTGTCAGGCTCCCGCACCCCCTCGTGTCGTGGGCTGTCAGGCTCCCGCACCCCCTCGTGTCGTGGGCTGCCAGGCTCCCGCACCCCCTCGTGTCGTGGGCTGCCAGGCTCCTGCACCCCCTCGTGTCGTGGGCTGCCAGGCTCCCGCACCCCCTCGCGTCGAGGGCTGTCAGGCTCCCGCCCCCCGTCGTGTCATGGGCTGTCAGGCTCCCGCACCCCCTCGTGTCGTGGGCTGTCAGGCTCCCGCACCCCCTCGTGTCGTGGGCTGTCAGGCTCCCGCACCCCCTCGTGTCGAGGGCTGTCAGGCTCCCGCACCCCCTCGTGTCGAGGGCTGTCAGGCTCCCGCACCCCCTCGTGTCGAGGGCTGTCAGGCTCCCGCACCCCCTCATGTCGTCGGCTGTCAGGCTCCCGCACTCTCCCCTTGTCGTTGTCTGTGGAGAAGATTAATACATATTTTCATTTTTCAGGTTTTCTCTTATAAAACAAGATCTCTGAGCTTCTGTCTTTGACCGAAAAAATGGCCTCTGACAAGTCGCTGCTGTCTGCAGAAATGAACACAAACATGGAGGAAGCGCTGTATGAACAGATGCTGATGAAGGTACGAGAGATGAATTGGAGAGGCCAGCAATCACCGGGTGAATGTCTCCTCCGTCAGCCGCCGGGGGCGCGGCAGTCTCCAGCATTTACCTAATGTGTATTGTTGGCTTTAGACCCCTCACAGTTGTACTATTTTGGTGCAGGAAAAATCAGTTTGCAGAACCATCCTGTTCATGTTACTCACTGATTCACACTTGTTGCCTCATTTCAGGCCAAACAGGAGATGGAGAGCAGAATACCGAACTTACCAGAAAGCAGAGAGATCAGACCCCAGCCGGGTGAGATGGGCATCCTCTGATTATTATCCAGATTACTTTGTGCATATTATGTGACAGATACCACAGTGGGGCAGTGGGGTCTTATTGACTGCAACGGTCACATGATGCAACCAACGTGGGGGGTCACATAATTTCTTATGCAGTTGATTACATGTAAATGCTGCTTGGCTTTTGCCGATTTTATTGTGTTTTTGTTCACTTTTTGTTTTTATTTGTGTGTTAGGTTTCTGCATTAAAACTCGCACATCCAAAAATACCAAAATCTTTATTAACATCTGCAAGTCGAACCAGATCCCAGCGTCCCCGGACCTCACGGAGCAGGAGTTAGTCAGCATCCTGGAATCTGATGATCCCTCCGGCTATCGAGTCCCCATGAGCCTTGGAGAGCCCCACGTTGAAGTTGATAATAGTACGTTTTTTTTTAATACAGCGCTTCTCTTTTTAAAGGGATAGTCCAGAGATATCCTTAAAGGGGTTAAAATAGCAAGTATTACAACTTACTAATCCTCAATGGTCAAAGGTGCCATCTCCACAGGTTCTGGTAGGTCCACTTCCAGTCTGCGGAATAAAGTTTGACATCTTGTTGTTGACTTTTGAACTTTTTTGGTTTAGATTTGGGACTTAGAGGGATTGTCCACTACTTGGATTCCCCTTTAAGAACTTATACCACTTATTCATAGCAGCCCTACTAAGGTCAATGGATTGAGTCGGCACCGCAAAGTATCTAAGTCCTGGTGCACTTTGTCCTACAGGTAGAGGCGGCTGCTCGGCGTACGACATAGTGATTAATGGCACCTTCTTTGAGAAAATTACGGTAACTGCAATTGCTTATTCCGACATACGAGCTGTCTGCTCTCCTTTGTGTCAGCTCCTTACTTTGTATTTTTTTTATTAGAATAATGAGCTTTTCAGGGAATTTTTTATCACCGTGGCCATGGAGGGACTAGAGAACAAGTACGAAATGGAGCTGTAAAGGTAACGACCGCATCACTGATCTTTTCCTTGATTTTTCCATCGACCACACAAGGACTTGTTCTTTCGTGGAGCAAGTTTACCATATAATATATTGAACATTTTTATGTACCAACCTGTTGTATGGCACCGTATCAAATGCCTTTGAAAAGTCCAGATAGACAACATCCACTAAGTTACCCTGGTCCAACCTGAACTTACCTCCCATAGAATCTTTTCAGATTAGTTTGCAGGACAGATCCCTCATAATCATATGTTTAGGTTATTCTTATTGAGGTGCTCCAGGTTAGTATCTCTTAGAAAACCCTCAAAGTTGTTGCCCACAGTACAAGTTAAACTTACCGACCTATAAATTCCAGGCTCAGATGTTATCCCCTTCTTGAATATTGGTACCACATTTGCTATGTGGGTGTAACCCTGGTGGATATGGACCCACTGCCCCACGGGAGGGTTGTGACTAGGTGTCTACTGGGTCTCCACTAGAACCTCTGGTGGTGAGGATAGACTGGGCCGCCGGTAGACACCAGGTACCACTTCAGTGCAGTTCCCGGGACTGCAGCAGCATTCCGGAGGTACCAGGGTACCAGACTCAGGAGAGCGAAGACAAGGACTAGGTCAGACAGTCTGAGATCAGGGCAGGAAGCACAGGTTCAGGATAGAGAAAAATGGCAAGGGGGACAGGGGTTTTTGATACCAGAAAACTCCTTTAACGCTTGCAACCTCTGTTGCTTGACTGCTACTCAAACAGTCAAATCAGTCAGTAAGAATTTAGGGCACTTCCATGGCGATATTTTGCATCAGTATTTGTTAGCAGACGCCAGGAGTGGATCCAAAACAGAAGAGGTGAAAGTGTTTCAGTTACTATTTTTCACTGTGTTTGTTCCCCTCTGGTTTTCAGCTTACAAATACTGATGTAAATTAGTGCCCAAAATACTCACTGTGTGAATGAGGCGAGGAAGCTGCTTGTAGTACTGTAATAGAAGTCCTTATTCTGAGGATGAGTTCTGTAATTCTTGTCTTCTCTGCTCCATCAAACTCCCCAGAGCAGGGGCAACCCCTGGAGCAAAATTTCTGGCGGCAGATGTCCAGACGTATGACTCAGTGATGTGTGATGGACCCCGACTCCCAAACAAAATGAATCAGACACATACAAAATAAATACACAAATCATTGCAATTAGGTGTCAAACGTTCTCAACTTTATTTAAATTTACATGACACCGAAAATGGCACAACCCTCGACTCACGAAGAGTCACCCTCCAGCGCTCAGGAGAGGAAAACCCCCTGTGGAGGAAACCTCTAGGGAACCATGGCTGGAGGGCTGCCCTTCCCTTGGGCTTAGAGAGTTAGTGCCGATATATGACGGAGTTTTAGAATTTCTACATATTTACAGAGAGCGACATAACAAATATAGACTATTAATGTGATAAACTGGATGTGGGAGAGATCTGGCTGCGCTATCTGTCACCACATTTATTGCTGGAACGAATTTAGTTGATCTGATTTCCCAGGTGGATCTACCACTTCTCCCTTACAGATCCAGCTCCGTCTCTCAAGATGTTGGGTACTTGGTTACAGGGGTTGCTCATTATGGATAACCCCTAATAGGATGAGTATCCCCTCCCCCTCCCAATTTATCACCCATTAAAGTCAAGGATCCATCCATGAACTCCCAAAGAAGAGCAGCTCTTTGTACATAGTAACAGAAGGGGATCCTGTTTTGGGGACCCCCCCTCTGTTACCTTCCCTTCCCCCCGGGGTGTCTAAGAAGACAACCCCTTTCCCTGCTAGAACCTCCAAATTACACCAACATTGGCACATTACGTGGGGTGGTCAAGCTCAAGGTCCTCAGGCGCATCATTAGTAATGGCGCTGATCATGGCAGCGCGGCATTCTTTTATGGAATCTTCTTTATGACACTTGTTTATGCCCTCACAATAGTTGTCATGGTTACTACAAGGGCTATTACTGATGCAGGGTCCAAGTATTAACCCTTTCATCATTGATAATTCACTTTCATTATGGAGGCAAATAACTGCACTTGTTACCAAGCAGGAGTCTTATCATTACGGCTTCCCTTAGGCACCATAAGAAATAAAGATTATAGAACATACGTACAAGTGTTTCAGGAGTGTTTTGCACTTTTTAGATCCATAGATTGGGCTTATAACTAGCACTTTACAAAGCAGAAAATTAAGAGGAAATTACTTGTAAAATAATATTATAGGGAATTGCATTTCAAGCATTTTCCTAATGTGCATTCTGCATACTTGCATAGTTACATAGGTTGAAAAAGTTTTAACTTTAATGTCCTTGGTCTATCTCCAAAGTTATACATTTTCTATTACTAGATTATTTATAACCCACAATGTCATGTTTTGTTAAAAAAGTATCCAGCCCTTCTATAAATGCTGTTATGCTATCTGCCATTACTATATCTTGTGGTTGGCATTCCACAGTCTGACTGCTCTAACTGTAAAGAATCCTTTCCTATTAAGTTGCCAGAATCGCTTCACCTCCACTTCTTATGAATGTTCCTGGTGCTTTGTAAGGTCCTGGAAAGTGATAAGTCATGTGCCAGTACTATGCATTGACCACATATGTATTTATACATATAAATGTATATTTATGAAGGAGATGATAATTACCCTTCATAGAGGTGTTACGATCATTCATAAATTGCTTTCATAGGTTTGATCTCCAGGATTAGGAGAGATTTGGGGTGTAAACGTAATAAACAATGAGTAAAACATCAAAGCAAACGAAAAAGGGTTTGTGACCCAAACTGGTAGGTGAGACCGGCTAGCCCCATATTATACGAGGTCACAACCAGGTTTCGCCTGAGGAGGGCAGCACTAATGAGTCCTCAGGAGCGCATAACCCTGAAATATGCAGCGATTCTACACTACCCATTATAAAAGGGTTTAATATGCTACTTACTACCATGTTTTAGTTAAGATACAAGGCATACTTGTAAGGAGAGATGAAAAAGGTGATGGGGGACAACATATAAATATACTGAGGAACTCTATACACTAGTGGCCAAAATTGAGGCAACACCCCCAAGATTTATGAATTTTTAGCATTTTGCCAATACCAATACAAATTTCATGAATGTTTTTGATTTCACAGTAAAGTTTTTAAGTTGAAATAAAATCTCATATAGAAACACAATATTAGCAGGAAATTTGTTCATTTGTCAACAAATTGGAGACTATTGTCACTCAGATGACTGTGGGAGAAAAGCCATTGATTTGTCCTATTTTCATATCTAACACTAAATGTTAATACTCAGTTGGATAGCCCTCGGCCTTGATGACGGCCTGGCATCTACTTGGCATGCTATCTACCAGTTTGTGTAAATCAGATGGTGTGATGATATGAAGCCATGATTTGATGATGGCTGCAATGAGTTCCTGCTTGTGTGAAGCCCGCTGTTTTGACACCGCTCTTTTGAGCCGAGCCCAGAGATTCTCAATAGGATTGAGATCTGGGCTGTTTCCTGGCCAATTCAATAGCTGGACATTTTTGTCCTTGAACCAAGAGAGACATTTTTTAGCTGTGTGGCATGGGGCTCCATCTTGCTGAAAAATAAACGGTGTCCCTTCACTAAATACATCACGTGCCGAAGGAATGAGTTTAAGCTGAAGGACTTCCTTGATGTACTTTTCAGCATTAACTGTTTCTTCAATTACCTGCAGCCGACCACCTGCATCTCTGGACACGCAGCCCCCTACCATAACACTCAGAGGAGGCTTCATGGTGGGTACTGTACCCTCTGGCAACCAGTCCTCTCCAGGTCATCGTCGAACGTAGCGGACACCGTCGCTGCCAAAGATGGATATGCGTGTCTCATCGCTCCATATAACATTTCTCCATTGTTCAATGGTCCATTTACAATGTTCTTTGGCCCCTGCAGACGTTTCTGACGCTGTGAGGCTTTCAAAAATGGCTTTTTACCTGGTATTCTGGCTCTTAACCCTGTATTTACCAATCGTCGTCGAACCGTCCGATCGGACACTGTCAAGGGAAGAACATTTCTGCACAAAAAACGTGTCGCTCGGCAGGAAAATCCCCTTGATATTGCGTTTTTGAGATTTTTTTTTTCCCGTTCTTTAGAAACGCTGCAAAACTACTGAAGGAATAGACATGAAACTGCTTTAAGTCAGCAAGGATTCACTTTTCCTGCTTTTCCTGGTACTATCAAACATAGCGTTTTTGGGAATATGGAGCTCTATATTACAAATATGTCCGTCCCGCCAGTTGAAAGAAATTAACATTTTCCTGGAGGGAAGTTTATATTTTACATGATATCATTTTTTGTCTATCGATGATAAAGTGCAGTTTGCAGCAATTTTTATTGTGACATATACCCAAATCATTCACGAAAATATTTCACATTCAACGCGCGTCGGACGGGCCTGCGTGCTCTCACATGCCAGAGCTGAGTTTCAGTTCCAGTCCGACCCTGTTAATCATCTATGGTTTCCCTTCAGAATGGAAAATGCTGAAAAATCGGAAGTTCCTGGGATCCATTTTTGAACAGAATATCAGAACCAAATCAAAACCGATGATTCAGGAAATGGACATAATGGGGTAAGTCCCAACTCTAAGGTACAAGTCTATGGCATACAGTCTGTAAAAGACGACAGAGTAGGCTGCTGTTGAGCATCGGCGGCTTCTTCTCTGATGTTCCTCGCTCATCCATGCAGTACATGGTCGGCCATTCAATTGATTGGATGTCTTATAATACCACATTTCCCCTAGGGACACAAAGTATGACGAGCGCCACTCCTCCTGGTGATAGGTTATACCCAACAGATGGGGCAGCGCCACTCCTCGTGGTGATGGGTTACACCCAACAGATGGGGGAGCGCCACTCCTCGTGGTGATGGGTTACACCCAACAGATGGGGGAGCTCCACTCCTCGTGGTGATGGGTTACACCCAACAGATGGGGGAGCTCCACTCCTCGTGGTGATGGGTTATACCCAACAGATGGGGGAGCGCCACTCCTCGTGGTGATGGGTTACACCCAACAGATGGAGGAGCTCCACTCCTCGTGGTGATGGGTTACACCCAACAGATGGGGGAGCAACACTCCTTGAGGTGATAGATTATACCCAACAGATGGGTGAGCGCCACTCCTCGTGGTGATGGGTTATACCCAACAGATGGGGCAGCGCCACTCCTCGTGGTGATGGGTTATACCCAACAGATGGGGGAAGTTGCAGAATGGCTTGTTATGGTGTAAGAACAATGTGGACATTGTTTTTTTTTTGTTGTTTTAACTATTATGCCTTTATGTTCTTTATTTTTTTCCTACAGACCCTCCCAGCTAACTCCAAGCAAGTCTCTCATCTCAGAAGTTGAAAGGTTTGGGTTACTTTGAGCTTTAATGCATGCATTTACTTTTTTTAGAATCCCATCTTACAAAAGATATAAGATATCCAACTTCTTGGACTCCAAGAATAAGGGGGCTGCAGCCTGGAAGTAACCCTGCTGCCCTTTTTAAAGAATATGCTGGTGTGGGGCAGCTACCCGGATATTCACTGTGCAGGAGAAATGCAGCTAAGCCCATTCACTTTGCTGGATCTATGCGGTCGTTCCGCTGCACAGTGGAGGCCATGATGCCAATGTGCAGGGAATGACTGTGAAAGGGGCTGTTCCTCATTACCAGCATCAGTGCCCCTTTATTATATTAGAGATTGACCCCAACAGATCATAAATTGATGGTGTACCCTTGCAATATACTGCTTCCTTCCTTTTCTTATCAGTTCACCCGTGAAACCAGATTACATGATTGTGGCGGAACCTCCTGTAGGACACCCAAGTTTTCTGGTGGCTGAAATCTCTTTACCTAAAGTGGTGAGACCCTCAGATGTGGTTTAGGATTGTGACCTTTTTGTATTTCATGTGATTTCCAATAGTCTTCCCTTATTAAAAGTCTGTGCCAACCTCGTGCTACCGGTCCTCCTCTGCCAACTTTTATCATCACAGCTTTGATGTGTCCACCGTAGCCAATTGCTGGCAGCTGTGACACATTTGCTGGATGATGATGATATAATTTTTTTTTCATACCATGGTGGGGTGTTTGAAAGCTGTTGGAATGGGAAGGAAGATCTCTGTAAACGACTCTATCAGCAGAGAACGACTGTTCAAACCAAGCACAGACGCCCAGTGCTTCACTGCGGGACCAGTCATTTATATAAGCCTTCCCCCCTGCTTGTTTCCCCTCCATCTCCACCATCACCTCTTCTTTGACAGTTCTGGCTTCATAGATCCAGAGAGGAGATAGAGGGAAAACAAGCTGGTGGGAAGATGTATATATTATTATTATTATTTAATTATATAGTGCCATTGATTCCATGGTGCTGGTGCATATAAATGATGTTATAATGATGATAGAACTGATGAAAGAGGCTTGTTGCAATAGTGTAGAACACGCTGCTCTTTATTTTTTCTATATTAATGCGACATTTGGAGGAATCGCACAGAAAATGCTTTAAATGTATTTATTTTTTAATTTGATTTTTCTCATGTCCATGATTCACATTGCGTTAAATGAGGCATAATGAAGATGAAGAATGTTTCAGCTAATGTAGCCTTCATCAGACAGGATAATGTAGCTTGAGGGGACCCACTTGGTTAAATATAGGGGTCAGTTCTGGTCTTCCCAAAAAGCAGATGAAGTAGTCACCACACGGGAATCTGGTGATTACTGGGTTTGCTTTTGGGGACCCCAGATTTCTTCATGTAACCGAGTGGGCCTTCTGCCTAATGAAGGCTACATTATGTGAAATTCTGGTACCATTCATTATGCCTCACTTAAAGGGGTTGCCTGGCAATTTAATATTGATGACCTATCCTAAGGATATTCCATTAGTATTAAAGTGGTGGACAACCCCTTTTAATGCAGTGTGAATCCTAAAAAATATTTTTCAGCATTTTCTGTGAGCAGTTCCTCCACGTGTCAGATTTAATGTATGAGACGTCTGGAGCTACACAGTAACTTCTAGTTGGCCACGTATCAAGATAAAAGTTTAGATTTTTGTGCACTTGTTGGTTACAACTTTCTTTCCCGTACAGAAGCATTCAGCGACATAAGCGTTGTTACCACGCTGGTCTTCTCTTTACAGTCTTCTGCTAGATCTCTTGTGTTGGACTTGGGTGAAGACAGAATAGTCAGACGTCCCGATTTGTATCATCTAGACGTCTTCATTCCTTACAATATCATCCAAGAACAAAGTGGAGCTCAGTTCAACAAGGACAGTAAGGTGAGACAATTAAGCAAAGCTGGACATGTCTTATAGCCCATTCTGAAATCTCCTTCTTAAAGAGGTTCTCTGAGAAAATGTATAAAATAAAATTTTAAAAAATTTATACATTTATTTAGCAAAAATAAATTGTTTTAATTAGTGAATAATTCTATGTGAATACTTTTATGCCCAAAAATGGCAAAAGTATTCTTGGAGTGATACCTTTATTGGCTAACCAGAAAAAAATATATATGCAAGCTTTCAGAGCACAGAGGCTCCTTCTTCAGGCAATATTACACATGAATTCATAACATTTGCAATCCCGCCTGAAGAAGGAGCCTGTGTGCTCTGTAAGTTTGCATATATTTATTTTTTTTGGTTAGCCAATAAAGGTATCACTCCGAGAATACTTTTGCCATTTTTGGGCATAAAAGTATTTCCATCAAATTTTCTGGCTAACACGGTACCACAATATAAATTTGTACTGTACATCACAATTAGGGGATAATAATTGCGTATGGACATAATGGCCAACGATGTCAGCAGCCATCCATCCTAGATGGGTGAAGGTAAACTGTTTGAGACGGACATCTCTGACCTACCTGTCGGAATCAAGAACGTTCATCTATGTCATTGATTGACTGACTGATCACGTCCATGAGTCAACATGTCGTAAACCTGTCATGATGAGTGAGCAGATAGGATGCTGCCCCTCACCCTGACAGGAACTTATCTATCACAACATATAGTTGCCCAGAGACATCTGAATGCATCGGCTTTCCTTTATGCCATTCATCAAACATGTCGTATATTTTGTGTATAGCGAGTCACAAGCCTCGCACTGCTCTGCGTCTTATCATTTGGTTCTATGAGCTGCAGTAAAACGTGACGTATATTCCAGGTGCTGACGATCACAATGCCGGTCCAGCCAGCATAGCGGTGGGCTCAGAAGATCGGCTTTGGAAAACGTTCCTCTTATATAGATCCAGTGGATCCTACTTACATTCACTGCTGTTTACATTGTATGGTTACAATTCTATTTAGACTTCAATATGACTCCAGAATAAATTTTTGTCTTTCTTATACTTGCCGTATATTTTTCCCAAGGAGGGGGTTTAGGTATTGTGCTTTTTTTTTTTTTTATTTCTACTGTAATATTTCATAATATCTGTGAATAAGTCTTGAAAATAATTTGCATCGAAAAGGTTGAGATCCTCTGAATCTACAGGGATTTTTAGGAATTAAAAATCTACAGCAGTAAATCTGCAGCAGAATTTACATTTTGCACCATGTCTGCCCCTTTAAATGGAATATGTCAGCAGGTTTTTGCTATCCCATTTGAGAGCAGCATAATCCGAGGCCCTGATTCCAACGATGTATCACTTACGGGGCTGCTTGGTGTTATTTTGATAAAATTGTAGTTTTTTTTTTCTCATGCAGATCTCTGAATGCTGAGCTCTGTATAATAACCCCACCCACACCACTGATTGGCAGCTTTCTGTGTACACTGTATTTAAACTGCCAATCAGTGGTGGGGGGCGTGGTTGGACTACCTGGCTGCAGGTTTACTAGTCCTCTAGTGATAATCTTCTGCTAATAAAAGTGTGATTTTTATCAAAACTACAACAAGCAGCCCTGTAAGTGAGACGTCCCTAGAATCAGGGTCTTTGTCTCTACATCATGCTGCTCTCAACAACAACCAATATATAGTACATCCGACAAGGGGTCAATGTGTCAAAAGACCTTTATTATAATAATTTGGGTACATGGCGGCAAAGAAAAGAGCGCACACACATATATATAGTAATACCATATAATATTGAGGAGGTATAATGTAAATATTTGAATTGCAGAGACACCAGGGCTAAATAGTAGTAGCTCCAATTGTGCTAATGCATACTGATAGTATATCCTAGGTCACATAGTAAAAGGATATAATCCTAAATAATAAAAGCCAATATAGGCATTCCCAAGATAATGACCTTTTGGTATATACATATTTCAAGGGATGTATTATATCCAAGTAGGTTAATTCCTAAGTAACAATAATGTTGTATTGGATTCATTCATACCTGGTATATATTGTCTGCACGTCTTGCAATAGCTCTGGGCTCGGTGGTCCTACTCCTAGTGTGGCGCTCACCCCATCATGCTGCTCTCAGAATAGCCAAGAAAAACCTGCTGACAGATTCCCTTTACAAATAGCTGAAATGGCTCCTAGATACCAGAGAAGGAAAACGTTATTAAAACGGTTTTGTTTCCTAAATAGAAAAGCAAATTAAACACCACTGGATAATGTGGTGTGTGAAACCGTCCATTGGATTGCTGTTTCGGGTGGGCTTAGGAGCAGAGCCCCCATCCTACACAGCTGACATCTTGCTGTAACAGCAGCGGCCAGAGCGGAGCGTCAATCACTGCTGTTTAACCATTTATATGCTGTCAATCACTGATGGCAAGTTAAATAGCGCAATCACCGGTACGCTATGCAATGTTACTAGAAATTTTTTTTTTACTTTTCCATTTCCTTGAATTACTTGTTGTGATTTGCGGATCCATTGACTGGCCACGTGGAAGGGCTGCAGCCGATCATTCATGACCGTAGCAGATACACATTTACGTGTGGAAATAGGCCCTTATAGAAATCAATCAATAGAATGTATACCTGGATATCCAGGTTTATCCTTTGCATACATTTAAAGAGGTATAAGTCATGGCAGATTACTAGGATGTCATTCTTGGGGGTCTGACAGCCTAATTTAGAAAGAAGTGGATGCATTATTTTTTTCACGCTCCCAATTTAACAATTTGAGTACAGTTGGATCTATTGTTTTTTTTATTTTTTGCACTATGGGTGGGTGGTTGGGAGCACAGCTGTGCAGGAAAAAAAAAGCTTACAGGTTCTCAATTCCTTCATTCTTGGGATCGGTGGCGGAACCACAGGTCGGACCATCGCCAATCAAGATATTATATCCCTTCACACTCATCATTGCTCCCAATTAACAATTTGAGTATGTGCATTTTTTTAGGGTATTTTTGCGCAATGGGTGGGAGCACAGCTGTGCAGGAAAAAAAGCTGATAGGTTCCCCATTCCTTCTTTCTCAGAATCAGTGGATGGAACATCGCCAATCACAATATTATATCCTTCACACTAATCGTTGCTCCCAATTATCAATTTGAGTACGGTTATACCTATTGTTTTTTTAGGGTTTTTTTTTGCACTGTGGGTGGTTGGGAGCACAGCTGTGCAGGAAAAAAAAAAGCTGATAGGTTCCCCATTCCTTCATTCTCAGGATCAGTGGTGGAACCAGAGGTTGGATCATCTCCAATCAAAATATTATATTATTCACACTAATCATTGCTCCTAGTTAACAATTTGAGTACGGTTGAACCTATTGTGTTTTTTTGGGTTTTTTGTTTTTTTTTGCACTATGGGTGCAAGTTATAGTAATATGTGTCACCGTAAAAAAAAAAACTAATAGTGTCTCCTGATTGTTCAGACACAAATATATCTGTTGAAAATAGTCTGATATACACCAGTAAATTATAACTGTGGTTTTGCTGTTCCACTGTAAAAAATCTCTATTATCCTGCTTTTGGCATTTTTTGCCGCAAAGAAAAACAGTAGTAGTGTCTCCTGATTGTTCAGACACAAATATATCTGTTGAAAATAGTCTGGTGTAGGCCCGAGAAATACAAGTGTGGTTTTGCAGTTCCACGGGTCAAATCTCTGTATTATCCTGCTTTTTTGCATTTTTTGCTGTAAAGAAAAACAGTACTGTCTCCTGATTGTTCAGACACAAATATCTCTATTTAAAATTTTCTAGTATACCCCAGTAAACAATAACTGTGGTTTTGCCATTCCACGGTAAAAAATCTCTATTATTCACCTTTTGGTATTTTTTCCGTAAAGAAAAACAGTAATAGTTTCTCCCTGATTGTTCAGATTGTTTAAAAGAGTCGGGTGTAGGCCAGAGAAATAGAACTGTGGTTTTCCTCTTCCACGGTTCTAATCTACTTTATTACCCTTTTTCCATTGATGGTGCGAGTGTAAGCTATTTTACTTACTTTACAATGGGCAAGGCGCGTGGCAAGGGACATGGAAGTGGACGTTCTGGTGATGGTGCATGCAGAGGACTGGGCCGTGGCCAAGGTGAAAATGTGCCACAACCAACAGCCATATCTTCTCGCTCCCACTACTTGACCAAATTACTAGGGAAGCACAGAACAACACCAGATCAGTGTGAACAGGTTATTAATTGGATAGCAGATAATACTTCCAGTTACCTGGGCACCACCACCTCCGGTCTGTCTTCCACACGGTCAACTCTTAGTAGCCATGAGTCTCGACCGCATACTCCTCCTCACCCTGATGCTTCTCCCTCCCACCATGCCGAATGTCGTCAGACAGCAACTGATCCCACACTTGGACACTCTGAAGAGCTGTTCACTGGTCCATTTCCAGATTTGTGCCCCTCGCCTGCTCCGCTTGAAGTGGTGGAAGAGGAGATCCCATGTAGAGATGCCCAAATATTTGAACAGCCACGGCCAGAGGAAGTCAACGCTGGCAATTTGTCACAAGAGGTTGACGATGACGAGACACAATTGCCAGGAAGTGAGGAGGAGGATCGTGGTGCGCAAGTGGAAGAGGAGGAGGTGGTGGATGATCTAGTAACTGACCCAATGTGGCAGGAGGACATGCAGAGCGAGGCCAGCAGCAGACAGGGTGAGGGAGGCAGAGTACCCCAACAGGCAGAAAAAAGCAGTGTGGTGGCCGCACACAGAAGGCCGGCAACAGTTCCCCTTAACACCAACACGAGGGACGTTGCCAGTACAACCTGTAGGTCTTCCAGAGTCTGGAATTTTTTTAAAGACTCTGCTGATATCCCCAAAAAGGCCATTTGTACCACCTGCCATGCCAGCATCAGCAGGGGTGACAAAACTACCAGCCTGACCACCACCAGCATGATCAGGCACATGGCAGCAAAGCACCCGACTTTGTGGGGCGAACCCCAGGGTCCATGACCAGTGTCAGCGGGTGTCACCTGTTGTGTGTGCATGGCAATCCCCTGTCCATACTGCATGCAAAGATGCCCCCTCCTCTCAGTCTTTATGGCAGTCTCTCAAGAGTGTGCAAAGCAGTCATCAAAGCAAAAGGTGGCTACTTTGAAGAACCTAGAATATAAGACATATTTTCAGTTGTTTCACACTTTTTTGTTAAGTATATAATTCCACATGTGTTAATTCATAGTTTTGATGCCTTCAGTGTGAATGTACAATTTTCATAGTCATGAAAATACAGAAAAATCTTTAAATGAGAAGGTGTGTCCAAACTTTTGGTCTGTACTGTATGTACCATCTTGACAAACTTTGAGGAGTCCACCAAGATGGTGAGTGGCGATGACGTCATCATTAGCGTCAGCATTCCACTTGTCTGTCTTTTGCAATGCTCTCTGCAGAGAATTAAAGAGGAGGCATTGCAGCCAGAGTATGATGAAATGGATCAAGAAGCCGTAGCGGTCGATTACACACAGCCCAGCCTCATCTCATCCCAACGTGCATTGGGGGACAATGAGGGAGAGGAGGAGGAGGAAGAACAGGAGCTTGTATCATGCGCTGTAGACGGTAGTACCTGTACAACTGTCATACTGTCAGTTCAGCGTGGGTGGCCTGAGGACAGGGGAGAGGAGGAGGAGGAGGAGAGCATGGTCAGTCGTCATCTTGGTGAGGACACGGAAGTCTTGCCCGTTACCAGTCTGGCACGCATGGCTGACTTTATGTTACTCTGCCTTAACCGTGACCCTCGCGTTGTCAAAATGTTGGGTGACAGTCATCACTGGTTGGTGACACTTTTAGACCCCCGCTACAAGGAGAACTTTCACTCTCTTATTCCTGAGGTGGAGAGGTCTACGAAAATGGGGCAGTACCAGAAGGCCCATGCTGCAGAACTGTTAAAAAAAAATTCCCATCTGAACACGCTAGCGGCAGAGGTCACAGTTCGTTGACCAACCAAGGCGTACAAGCGAGAGAGAGGCAACTCCAATCCAGCAGAGGCAGGGGAACACTGTCAACATTCTGGGACAGTTTTCTGAGACCTGCCCAGCTTACAGGCCCTGAGGCGCGGGGTACTCTCACAAGCAGTGGAAAGTTTCAAAAGATGGTGAGGGAGTACCTTGCCGACCGTACCAGCGTCCTCCGTGATTCCTCTGTGCCTTTTAATTATTGGGTATCCAAGCTGGACACTTGGAATGAAATCGCTCTGTACGCCTTGGAGGTCCTGGCCTGCCCTGCCGCTAGCGTGTTATCGGTGCGTGTTTTTAGTGCTGCTGGGGTAATTATAACTGATAAGCGCACTCGCCTGTCAACTGACAATGCTGACAAGCTGACCCTTATCAAAATGAACAGTAGCTGGATTGGACCAGACTTCTCATCACCACCAAATGACAGCAGAGTAACATAAAGTCAAATCCACTGTGTTATTTCGGAAGGTGTATTCACATGCACCGCTTCACACCCACACATGGGTATACGCTTCCTCATTTCGGCTGTTTTATGTTCTTCTCCTTATCCTCAGCCTCCACCACCACTATACCACCAGGGTGACCATGGTCCGTGTTGTCATTATTGAAAGTTCCTCCGTCCTTATTTTTGTCAGCTTTTGCTTGGAAGGCATAAGCAAAGACTGTGGGAGACCCACTCCCCAATAATGGGAATAATATTTTTAAAATGCTGTACTGTATGGCTCTTGTAAGGGGCATTAAAAGCGTCTTGTTAAGCTACTGCGACATCCACCACTTTTCCGAGAAGCATTAAAACCGTCTTCTTAATCTACTGGGACTTCCACATCTCTTCCAAGGGGCATTCAAACCGTCTTGTTAAGCTACTGGGACCTCCACCACTTTTCTGAGGGGCATTAAAAGCGTCTTATTAAGCTACTGGTACGTCCACCACTTTTCCGAGGGGCATTAAAAATGTCTTGTTAAGCTAGTGGGACCTCCACGTCTCTTCTGAGGGGCATTCAAACTGTCTTGTTAAGCTACTGGGACCTCCACGTCTCTTCCAAGGGGCATTCAAACCGTCTTGGTAAGCTATTGCGACCTCCACCACTTTTTCGAGGGGCATTAAAAGCATCTTATTAAGCTACTGGGACCTCCACCACTTTTCCGAGAAGCATTAAAACCGTCTTGTTAAGCTACTGGGACCTCCACGTCTCTTCCAAGGGGCATTCAAACCGTCTTCTTAAGCTACTGGGACCTCCACGTCTCTTCCAAGGGGCATTCAAACCGTCTTGTTAAGCTACTGGGACCTCCACGTCTCTTCTGAGAGGCATTAAAAGCGTATTGTTAAGCTACTGGGACCTCCACCACTTTTCCGAGGGGCATTAAAACCGTCTTGTTAAGCTACTGGGACCTCCACCACTTTTCCGAGGGGCATTAAAACCGTCTTTTTAAGCTACTGGTACCTCCACATCTCTTCCAAGGGGCATTCAAACCATCTTGTTAAGCTACTGGGACCTGCACCACTTTTCCAAGGGGCATTCAAACAGTCTTGTTAAGCTACTACGACCTCCACCACTTTTCCAAGGGGCATTAAAACCGTCTTGTTAAGCTACTGGGACCTCCACTTTTCCGAGGGGCATTAAAAGCATCTTGTTAAGCTACTGGGACCTCCACCACTTTTCCGAGGAGCATTAAAACCATCTTGTTAAGCTACTGTGACCTCCACGTCTCTTCCAAGGGGCATTCAAAGCGTCTTGTTAAGCTACTGGGACCTCCACCACTTTTCCGAGGGGCATTAAAAGCATCTTGTTAAGCTACTGGGACCTCCACCACTTTTCCGAGGAGCATTAAAACCATCTTGTTAAGCTACTGTGACCTCCACGTCTCTTCCAAGGGGCATTCTAACCGTCTTGTTAAGCTACTGTGACCTCCACGTCTCTTCCAAGGGGCATTCAAACCGTCTTGTTAAGCTACTGGGATCTCCACTTCTCTTCTGAGGGGCATTAAAAGCAACTTGTTAAGCTACTGTGACCTCCACCACTTTTCCGAGGGGCATTAAAACCGTCTTGTTAAGCTACTGGGACCTCCACGTCTCTTCCAAGGGGCATTCAAACTGTCTTGTTAAGCTACTGGGACCTCCACGTCTCTACCAAGGGGCATTCAAACCGTCTTGTTAAGCTACTGCGACCTCCACCACTTTTTTGAGGGGCAGTAAAAGCGTCTTTTTAAGCTACTGGGACCTCCACCACTTTTCCGAGAAGCATTAAAACCGTCTTGTTAAGCTACTGGGACCTCCACTTCTCTTCTGAGAGGCATTAAAAGCGTATTGTTAAGCTACTGGGACCTCCACCACTTTTCCGAGGGGCATTAAAACCGTCTTGTTAAGCTACTGGGACCTCCACCACTTTTCCGAGGGGCATTAAAACCGTCTTTTTAAGCTACTGGTACCTCCACGTCTCTTCCAAGGGGCATTCAAACCATCTTGTTAAGCTACTGGGACCTGCACCACTTTTCCAAGGGGCATTCAAACAGTCTTGTTAAGCTACTACGACCTCCACCACTTTTCCAAGGGGCATTAAAACCGTCTTGTTAAGCTACTGGGACCTCCACTTTTCCGAGGGGCATTAAAAGCATCTTGTTAAGCTACTGGGACCTCCACCACTTTTCCGAGGAGCATTAAAACCATCTTGTTAAGCTACTGTGACCTCCACGTCTCTTCCAAGGGGCATTCAAAGCGTCTTGTTAAGCTACTGGGACCTCCACCACTTTTCCGAGGGGCATTAAAAGCATCTTGTTAAGCTACTGGGACCTCCACCACTTTTCCGAGGAGCATTAAAACCATCTTGTTAAGCTACTGTGACCTCCACGTCTCTTCCAAGGGGCATTCTAACCGTCTTGTTAAGCTACTGTGACCTCCACGTCTCTTCCAAGGGGCATTCAAACCGTCTTGTTAAGCTACTGGGATCTCCACTTCTCTTCTGAGGGGCATTAAAAGCAACTTGTTAAGCTACTGTGACCTCCACCACTTTTCCGAGGGGCATTAAAACCGTCTTGTTAAGCTACTGGGACCTCCACGTCTCTTCCAAGGGGCATTCAAACTGTCTTGTTAAGCTACTGGGACCTCCACGTCTCTACCAAGGGGCATTCAAACCGTCTTGTTAAGCTACTGCGACCTCCACCACTTTTTTGAGGGGCAGTAAAAGCGTCTTTTTAAGCTACTGGGACCTCCACCACTTTTCCGAGAAGCATTAAAACCGTCTTGTTAAGCTACTGGGACCTCCACTTCTCTTCCAAGGGGCATTCAAACCATCTTGTTAAGCTACTGGGACCTCCACGTCTTCTGAGAGGCATTAAAAGCATCTTGTTAAGCTACTGTGACCTCCACAACTTTTCCGAGGGGCATTAAAACTGTCTTGTTAAGCTACTGGGACCTCCACGTCTCTTCCAAGGGGCATTCAAACCGTCTTGTTAAGCTACTGGGACCTCCACGTCTCTTCCAAGGGGCATTCAAACCGTCTTGTTAAGCTACTTGGACCTCCACGTCTCTTCCGAGGGGCATTAAAAGCGTCTTGTTAAGCTACTGTGACCTCCACCACTTTTCCGAGGGGAATTAAAACAGTCTTGTTAAGCTACTGGGACCTCCACGTCTCTTCCAAGGGGCATTCAAACCGTCTTGTTAAGCTACTGGGACCTCCACGTCTCTTCCAAGGGGCATTCAAACCGTCTTGTTAAGCTACTGCGACCTCCACCACTTTTCCAAGGGGCATTAAAACTGTCTTGTTAAGCTACTGGGACCTGCACCACTTTTCTGAGGAGCATTAAAACCGTCTTGTTAAACTACTGGGACCTCCACGTCTCTTCCAAGGGGCATTCAAACCGTCTTGTTAAGCTACTGCGACCTTCACCACTTTTCCAAGGGGCATTAAAACCGTCTTGTTAAGCTACTGGGACCTCCACCACTTTTCTGAGGAGCATTAAAACCGTCTTGTTAAGCTACTGAGACCTCCACCACTTTTCCAAGGGGCATTTAAACCGGCCAGTTAAGCTACTGGGACCTCCACGTCTCTTCCAAGGGGCATTCAAACAGTCTTGTTAAGCTACTGGGACCTCCACTACGTTTCTGAGGGGCATTAAAACCATCTTGTTAAGCTACTGGGACCTCCACCACTTTTCTGAGGAGCATTAAAAATGTCATGTTAAGCTGCTGGAACCTCCACGTCTCTTCTGAGGGGCATTAATAGCGTCTTGTTAAGCTACTGTGACCTCCACGTCTCTTCCAAGGGGCATTCAAACCGTCTTGTTAAGCTGCTGGGACCTCCACGTCTCTTCTGAGGGGCATTAATAGCGTCTTGTTAAGCTACTGCAACCTCCACCACTTTTCCAAGGGGCATTAAAACCGTCTTGTTAAGCTACTGGGATCTCCACGTTTCTTCTGTGGGGCATTAAAAGCGTCTTCTTAAGCTACTGTGACCTCCACCACTTTTCCGAGGGGTATGAAAACCGTCTTGTTAAGCTACTGGGACCTCCACCACTTTTCCAAGGGGTATTAAAACCGTCTTTTTAAGCTACTGGGACCTCCACATCTCTTTTGAGGGGCATTAATAGCGTCTTGTTAAACCACTCTGAACTCCACAGCTCTTCCAAGGGGCATTGATATGTTGTTTTTAATTAACTCTAACCTCCACGACTCTTCGAACGGGCATTGCAGTTCCTCTTAATTTTTGGCAGCTTTTTCTTGGAAGGCATAAGCAAATACTATGGGAGACCCACTCCCCAATAATGGGAATATTGTTTGTAATATGCTGTACTGCATGGCTCTTGTAAGGGGCATTGCAAGCTCCTTCGTCCTAATTTTTGGCAGCTTTTGCTTGGAAGGCATAAGCAAAGACTATGGGAGACCCACTCCCCAATAATGGGAATAATGTTTGGAATATGCTGTACTGCATGGCTCTTGTAAGGGGCATTGCAAGTTCCTCCGTTCCAATTTTTGGCAGCTTTTGCTTGGAAGGCATAAGCAATGACTATGGGATACACACTCCCCAATAATGGGAATAATGTTTGTACTATGCTGTACTGTATGGCTCTTGGAAGGGGCATTAAAAGCCCCTCTTCCACGTCTTTTCCGAGGGGCATTAAAACCATCTTGTTAAGCTACTGTGACCTCCATGTCTCTTCAAAGGGACATTAAAACAGTCTTCTTAAGCCACTCTGAACTCCACAGCTCTTCCTAGGGGTATTGAAATGTTGTTTTTAATTGCCTCTAACCTCCACAACTCTTCCAACGGACATTGCATTTCCTCCTAATTTTAGTCAGCTTTTGCTTTTCAATGCAAAGGCGAATACTAAGGGAGACCCACTCCCCAATAGTGGGTAGAAGGTTTTTAGTACGCTGTAATCCACGTCTGTTTCAAGGGGCATTGCAGTTCCTCATAATTTTTGGAAAGCCTTCCATTCACTGTTTAGGCCAACAGTGTACAGGAGACCCAGTTGCTATAAATGGAAAAAACTGTTTAGTTAAGGCTCTCTGACCTCCATGTTATTTCCAAGGTACATTGGAGTGCCTCAAAATTTTTGGTAGGCATTGCACTCACTGTATGCCCTATAACTGTGTAGCCAAACCGCTTCTTTTGTTACAGAAACATATCCTACAAGACATGTGTGGTTGACTGGCCTGATATTGATGTGAATGGTCCCTGTTCCTCCTGCTCTCCTTTGCCACCACCTCATCCATCATTCATCACTTGAAGCTTTGTTTTAACGGGAGTCATAGAACTGGGATAGTAGCAGGAAAACATCCAGCAATCCTCGGAGGAGGTAGGATATGCGCCAAAACGCTGACCACCTCAGGCCTTGCCGCTACTACATACATGCGCTTGCATTCCAACAAAACAAAGCAGATGCTAACTTGTATCATCATCATGGTCCTCACCTTGGCACTCTCAACTCCCCTGATGGAGAAGCCAGGGCCCACCGGAGGAGTCTGGTTCTCTGGTGGGCTCGTTCAATGCTGCCCTAAAGCAGGCCAGGCTAAGAAAAGTGTGTGGGGGGATGTTCCAAGGAGAAATAGGGGCGGCTGGGGACCGTTCATGGACACCCGGCTGCCCCCAGGCGGCTGGCGACCGAGTATGGACACCCGGCCGCCCCCTGGCGGTTGGGGACCGAGTGTGGACACCCCGCCACCGGGCCGCTGGGGACTGAGTATGGATAAAAGGCCGCCAACGCTGCCATGACATGGTGGCCAGATTCCGCCTCCACATGCCTAAAAGGCCCAATTTCAAGTGCAAGCAAGCAGTATGGTATTGCAGCCTGGGGGTGGGTGGGTGGTTGGCTGCATATTTGCGCTTGCATTGCAAGGAATGAGGGAGGTACAATTGAACCCTGCCCTGGGACAAGAACTTGCACGGGGATAGTTGCAAGTCTGCATCTTCTGATGCGGCAAGGATGACTTCTGATGGGCACACTTTTAGGCAGTGACCGGGGAGTCAGAGATGCTTCCAGGGGTCTTCCCCATGCTGTCCCCATGTCTTTTCAGCACTGTATGCATGTGTCACATAGCACATGGCCAGATAAGGTTGTAAAATGTTAAAATGACATTTCCCGGTGAATGCATTTGTCACGGTTGAAGCAATACTAAAGTGCAAAAACGCATTAAAAATGCTACTTGTGAACATAGCCCAAGGTGTGGAGGAGTATTTTTTTTTTTTTGATTATTTATTTTACCTTATACACAAGTCTTTACCCTGGAAAGGAACTTCCTTAACATATTTCACAGGAAAGCAGTTTCAGTTTAGTTTTTGAACGTTTTATTGTGAGCCCTTAAAAGTGGCTTAATACCTCTGACCACGTTGTTGACAGAAGTGACCTGGGGGTCAGAAATGCTTCCTGGGGCGATCCCCATGCTGTCCCCATGTCATTTGAGCACTGTCACTATCGTTTTGGGCACTTGTTAGGCTTTTAAAAGACAGCCGGGGATTCCGCCGCGAAAATGCTCGGGTCTCCCATAGACTAACATTGGGTTCGTGGCTCAGGTCGAGCAACCGAGTATCATGGCGAGCTCGGCCCGAGCTTTGAGCACCCGAGCATTTTAGTGCTCGCTCTTCACTACTAAATGCCCTTCATTATTTATTATTTTTGCACTTTGCGATTTACCCATTTACTTCTAGTTACTTGGGTATTTTGCTTGCCTTTGGTTTTTCTTTGTCTAGTGTCCTTGTGTGAACATGCATTTACATTTTGCATGCACATCAATTTATGTTTCAGTTCAGACTTCTAGGTTTTTTCTTTGTAGTTCAGTGTGCTTTAGTACATATTAGGGTGTGGCCACCCTTTGTCTGAGCTGAAATGTTTATTCTGCCTCAGGTCTATGCTTCTACTAGGGGGTCAGTCTCTCTGCGCTTATCCATATGTACGTCACTTGACAAATGGTAAGGTTTTAATATTAGAGTTAGGATTGTCCCATAAGGGTTGCCGTGATGTGGCGGGATAGCTTTTACATTATTTTGATCAAAATTATGTTAACTAAATACCCTTCATTATTTATTATTTTTGCACTGTGCGATTTACCCATTTACTTCCAGTTACTTGGGTATTTTGCTTGTCTTTGGTTTTTCTTTGTCTAGTGGCCTTGTGTGAACATGCATTTACATTTTGCATGCACATCAATTTATGTTTCAGTTCAGACTTCTAGGTTTTTTCTTTATATGCTATATATGCTGTATGTGCGGGAAGGTAGCTTGTCTGTTCACTGCTTGCTATGTGTGGGGGAGGGAAGCTGTCGGACAAAGAGGGGTCCTGCAAACATCCAACTAATGGCCCCCCATATATATTACAGGAAGGTAGGTCAAACCCAAGGATTTTTGCTGGAGCAGCCGACCATGTGCTGTGTATGGGGCCATCTCCCCCACACATATAACCACATTCATGTATATGGGGGAATCGGGATGTGTTGTGTGGACAAGCGTCCGGTCTAAAGCTAACTAGTGTATGGGCATCTGAGACTAAGGCAAGTTATCATCCAGAAAGTCTTTCTCCAGCCTGCTGAAAAAATGCCGGATAGAGAAAGGCTTTTATCACCTAAGCCAGATCTCACTGGAGGGGAAGCAAGAAGAAAAAAGGAGAAATGTAAAATAAGACACAAGTCCAGACAGTTGTCATCCAAAACTTTATCTGGTATCGACCAAGAAAATTACAATCAGTAAAAGTATAATCCACATTTAGGAAAAACACAGATGAGCTGCGGGACCATCGCTTCTTCTTCTGGGACTTTTTGGCGGACAGGTTGCTCTGCTGTCGGAGGCCTTTCTTGTTCTTGGACTTCTCCTTCATGTGGATTCTGGAGACTAGGAGGCTCCTGAGGGTCCATCTCTCCTGCCGGCAGCTCAGAGTGACTTGGAGATATGTTTACTTCAGTCCAGGAAAGCAAGAGAGGAAAAAGATGAATGTGATGTAATAACAAGACAAAGCTAAAAAAAAACATGTATAAAAAATCATGTAACTGCAAACTGCACAAAAATGACCCCAATAACGTAAGTGCTGTAGTATTAAAGAACCTGCAAAACGAGTGGTGTGAAAAGACCTGGAACTTGTCAGGAATATGTAATGTTTTGTCTAAAATGACAAAAAAAAAGAAAAGATTCAAGGGATCAGCAGCATTTTATAACAGGTAAAAAATATACAAATTTGTGACAAGTGACCGGTATTAAGTATTGTGGATGATAACCAGACGTTTATTTCAAATGAAGAGTTTAATGAACGTCTTGTATTCGGCCAATTGGAACCTTCCCGGAAATGTCTGCGCCGCTGATACTTACTAATAGAGCTCCCGACTGGACACAAAGAACTGCAGCTCATGGAGGAATGAAACTTCTTTCCTTCTCAGCCAAGAACTTCTTATATCAGTCCCGTACGGCCTCTATCATGTGCTGATATCTAGCAGAAAGAGAAAAAATCAATTATAAACTAAATAAAATTTATTAAAGAAAAAAAAACCTCCTGCAAGCATGAAGCATTTGTAGCAAAGCACAGCCATTATTTACAGGGCACAATTGTTTTACTTTATTTTATATTAGTGGCCGCTCTGTGCAAAAACTTGTGGGAAATTACTGCAGCACTAATATTGTCCACCCAGAGAGCACCCAAGTATTCCCCAATTTCTGACTCCACCGCCCGATTGCCCCCACAAGCACAATGCTGCACCGCTGTCACCTGCCTGGTACAGGCTCCTTTATAGGGTCCTTTCAGCTGTTGTTCACCAAGATGTGAAGTAATCCGAGTACAGGGTTTCCCATGTCTGAGTGCAGGGGTGGAGAGCAGAGAGGATCAGACAGAGACAGGCCCATACACAGACTGCTGGTATATAGAGGACAAATCTCACTGAACAGCAGCCACAAGAAGCTTCTGGATGGGGGCAGTGGGGGTGAGACAGCACTTCAGCAACGTGTTTGGGAGAGAAGGAAGAAAATAAGCAAATGAAGAATATTTATGAAGTTCACAAGTCTGCAATGTGAGGAGGATAATTACATGAAGAAAACCCTCTAGGTGCAGCGTCGGCAACCAGAAAACCGCCCAAGGTCCACCTGTGTCATCAGCGCCCCCCTGCTGGACCCCTAATCAGTTGTACTGCAGACTCAGATGATTGATAGTGACACTAGGTCAGTGTTAGAACCTTGCTGTTAGGTTTTTTTTCCTTTGCTGGTCACATGACCTTGTTGGCCTATTTAATCCTGCTCCGCCCTTCTGGCTTTGCTGGACTTCATTGTATATCTACTTTCTAGCTAGCCTGTGCTCTGTATCTAACTCTGTTAGTTTGCTTGGTCTACGGACCTCTATGTTCTATCTATTTTGTTTGTTCTTCTGTCTGCTACTATTTCTGTTAGGAGGTGTCCCATATACCTCCCAGTCCTTAGTACTTGTAGGGATTCCCTCCCCACATCTATAGGTCTCCGTACAGACTAGATTAGGACTTTAGCAGGTCTGATCGCAGGATCAGGTTCCCTGTTACATCGTAGGGATTCAGCTGAGTCCTATAGTAGGGACAGATCTCCTCTCTTTCCTTAGCTTTGGTAGCAGAACATAACAGTAAGTCCAGCCTGCAAATTCTCTAAGGAAAGATTTTTTTTGTTCCATCATGGTGTCGGTTCAGGATTTGGCTAAACACCTGCAGGGACTCTCTCTGGAAGTGGCCGAGCTCCGTCAGCACGTGAGTAACTGTCCTGGAGCATATTTCTTGGAGCCTAAGGTATGTTTGCCGGATTTATTTTTTGGTGAACATCGAGAATTTTTTTCATTTAAAAATGCTTGCTTATTGTATTTTCGTTTGAGACCCAAGTCCTCTGGGGATGAATCCCAGTGCGTAGGGTTCATAATGTCACTTTTGCGCAAAGAGCCTCAGGAGTGGGCCTTTTCTTTGCAACCTAGTGATACATGCTTCAGATCAGTGGATAGTTTTTTTTCTGCTTTAGGACTATTATATGATGATCCTGACCGTGTGGCATCAGCTGAGACTGAGTTGAGACGTTTAAAACAAGGATCAGGTAATGTGGAAAAATATTGTACTCATTTTCGTCGTTGGTCCACTCAAACAGGGTGGAACGATTCTGCTCTGAAAAGTCTATTTCTTGCTGGGCTCAGTGAAAGGGTTAAAGACCTGCTAATTGCTTATCCTACACCTGAGGATTTGCAACAGGCTATGCAATTAGCTATACGGGTGGATAGAAGACTGCATGCTAGGGTTAATGAGAGCAAATCCTCTGCTATGTCAGTTTCTGGTTATGATAATGTGTGTACTAACAGTGGTGAACCGATGGAGATTGGATCGGTGGCACCTCGCTCTCAAGAAAAAGACCGTCGTTTTTCGGAAGGCTTGTGTTTCTATTGCGGAAAATCTGGTCATTTGATTAAAGGCTGTGAGCTTCGTATGAAGAAAGAAAAAAAAATGGTCAGTCACGCCCGTATTGCCTGTTTAAATTCCAAGGGTATATTTTTAGCTGCTTCCACGATTGCTCAGGAAAAATTAATGGAATTTCGGGTGTTTGTTGATTGTGGGTCTACACTGAATGTAATTGATGGGGGATTCGTGGAAAAACTCAATTTAAAACCTGAACCTTTATCATCCCCCATTGCTGTGGTTTCTGTGGATGGTTCCCCTTTGAAGAATATTACTCTCAAGGTCAGTGAATTTCCTCTCACTATTAATGGTGTTCACCATGAGAAATTGGATTTGGTAGTGTTGAATAACTTGCCTTCTCCAGTAATATTGGGTTTGCCCTGGTTAAAATTTCACAATCCTGTACTGGATTGGTCTACCAGTGAAATTAAATCCTGGAGCCATAAATGTTATGACAAGTGTTGTAACGGGCGTATTGCAGCTTTGGATAGGGGAGAATTGCCTGTTCCTATTCAGGATTTTTGGAGAGTTTTTTCTGAGAAAGAATCGCAGGTTTTGCCTCCCCATAGAGACTATGATTGTTCTATTGAATTTGTCCCTGGAGCGACTCTTCCTAAAAGTCGTTTATTTAACCTTACTATTCCTGAGAGGAAGGCTTTGGAGGAATACATACAGACAAGTTTGGCCGCCGGTCACATTAGGCCCTCTAAGTCTCCTGTGGCGGTTGGATTTTTTTTTGTAAAAAAAAAGGACGGCGGTTTACGTCCTTGTCTGGATTTTCGTGAGATTAACAAAATTACGGTACGCAATCCTTACCCACTGCCATTGATTCCTGATCTGTTTAACCAGTTATTGGGGGCCAAGTGGTTCTCTAAAATTGACCTTAAGGGGGCATACAATCTGTTGCGCATGAAGGAGGGTGATGAATGGAAGACTGCTTTTAACACTCCTGTGGGTCATTTTGAGAATCTGGTTATGCCTTTTGGTCTTACTAATGCTCCTGCATTTTTTCAGAATCTGATTAATGACATCCTTAGACCTTTGATCGGTAAAAATGTGGTTGTGTATTTGGATGACATTTTGATTTATTCGCCAGATCTGGAGTCTCATTGGCGGAGCGTGCGTGAGGTATTACAGTTATTAATGGACAATTCGCTTTTTGCTAAGCTGGAGAAATGTGAGTTCGCTGTACAGAGAATTAGTTTTTTGGGCTACATTATCTCCAGCAAAGGTTTTGAGATGGATCCGGTTAAGGTTCAGGCTGTGCAGGAATGGCCTAGGCCTATTGGTTTGAAATCGATACAGAGGTTTTTGGGTTTCGCCAATTACTATAGAAAATTCATAAAAAATTTTTCTAGTATTGTCAAACCTCTGACTGATCTCACCAGGAAAGGTGCTGATGCGGTTCAGTGGTCTTCTGAGGCCATTGAAGCTTTTGTGTATCTCAAGGAGAGGTTCACCTCTGCTCCCATCCTTATGCAGCCTGATGTTACTAGGCCGTTTTTGGTTGAGGTTGATGCTTCCTCTGTGGGGGTTGGCGCAGTATTGTCTCAGGATAACGGGGATGGATTACATCCCTGTGCCTTTTTTTCAAAAAAATTTTCGGAGACTGAATTGAATTACGATATTGGTAATCGGGAATTATTGGCTATTAAACTCGCATTTGAACACTGGCGCCACTTCTTGGAAGGTGCGGAATTTCCCGTTCAGGTTCTTACGGATCATAAAAATCTGATATATCTTGATGCTGCCAAGCGCCTGAATGCCCGTCAGGCTAGGTGGGCACTGTTTTTCTCGCGGTTTAATTTCTCCGTTACTTACATCCCTGGTACTAAGAATGTTAAGGCGGATGCCTTGTCTCGCAGTTTTTCTCCCATAGTCGGTGCTGAGAAAGAGGAAAACATTTTACAAGAAGGTGTTGTGATAGCTGCTTTAGACTCCGTTTTGGAAGATGAGATTCTTAAAGCTCAGGAGAATGCCCCATCTAACACTCCTCATGGGAGGTTGTTTGTGCCTGGGACCTTTAGGAGAGATTTGTTTGTTGAGTGTCACGAATCTCGGTTGGCAGGTCATCCCGGAATCTCTGAGACCAAGAGACTGGTGGGTCGCAGTTTTTGGTGGCCTGGATGGCAGAAGGAAGTCATTAAGTGGGTGCGCCAATGTACTATATGTGCTAGATCTAAGTCCTCACATACTCCTGCTGCGGGGTTGCTTTGTCCTTTGGAGGTCCCCAGTGCTCCTTGGACACATTTGGCTATGGACTTTATAACTGACCTTCCCCCCTCTGAGGGTTTTACTGTCATCTGGGTGGTCGTGGACCGTTTTAGCAAGATGTGTCACTTGGTTCCCTTCGTCAAACTGCCCTGCGCTAAAACTCTCGCTAAGGCCTTTGTCAAGGAAATTGTCAGACTTCATGGCGTTCCTACTGACATTGTTTCTGATAGGGGTCCTCAGTTCGTGGCTCGTTTTTGGCGTGCCTTTTGTGACAGGTTGGGAATTCATTTGTCGTTTTCGTCCGGATATCATCCTGAATCTAATGGCCAGACAGAAAGGAAAAACCAGGATGTTGAGCAGTTCTTGCGTTGTTTTGTGGCAGACAATCAAGAGGGGTGGTCTGAGTTTCTGCCACTTGCCGAATTTGCTCTGAACAATCATACATCTTCTTCTGCTGGTTGTTCGCCTTTTTTTTGTTGTTCTGGGAGACATCCGTCGTTTGGGTCGTTCTCCAAGTTGGGATCTGCCGTGCCTGAGGAGGAGAATTTTTCCGGTGATTTGGAAAGAGTTTGGACGGATGTGCGTGGTAATCTTCAGGAGGCCAACAGAAAATCTAAAGACTACTTTGATAGGAAACGACAGGAGGTTTTGTTCGCTGTTGGTGACATGGTTTGGTTGTCCTCTAGGAATCTGCGGTTGAGGATTCCTTCTAAGAAATTGGGTCCCAAGTTTGTAGGGCCCTTTAAGGTGCTTCAGGTTGTCAACCAATCTGCTGTTAGGTTGGAGGTTCCTACCTCCTGGAGAATTAATCCGGTCTTTCATGTCTCTCTGTTAAAAAAAGCTGTTGTGTCGGATGGTGACGCCTCTGCCTCTGTTCCTCCGGTGGTGGAGGACGGGGAATATGAAATTTCTCGCATCCTTGACTCTAGACGGTATAGAGGTAGTTTGCAGTATCTTGTGGCCTGGAAAGGTTTCGGACCCGAGGATAACTCTTGGGTGAGGTCAGATGATGTTTCCGCGTCCAGACTTATCAGAGCGTTTCACAGGAGATTTCCTGATAAGCCTGGTCCTAGGGGATCCGGAGGATCCTCTTAGAAGGGGGGGTACTGTTAGAACCTTGCTGTTAGGTTTTTTTTCCTTTGCTGGTCACATGACCTTGTTGGCCTATTTAATCCTGCTCCGCCCTTCTGGCTTTGCTGGACTTCATTGTATATCTACTTTCTAGCTAGCCTGTGCTCTGTATCTAACTCTGTTAGTTTGCTTGGTCTACGGACCTCTATGTTCTATCTATTTTGTTTGTTCTTCTGTCTGCTACTATTTCTGTTAGGAGGTGTCCCATATTCCTCCCAGTCCTTAGTACTTGTAGGGATTCCCTCCCCACATCTATAGGTCTCCGTACAGACTAGATTAGGACTTTAGCAGGTCTGATCGCAGGATCAGGTTCCCTGTTACATCGTAGGGATTCAGCTGAGTCCTATAGTAGGGACAGATCTCCTCTCTTTCCTTAGCTTTGGTAGCAGAACATAACAGTCAGCTCTTTCCCTATGGCGGCACTAGCTGACCATCCTGTGGATAGTACAGGTGCCGGATCATTCAGTCCTTTCCCTCTTCCCCAACGTGAAGCAAACATCCCTCTGACCAGACAAACATCCCCCTGACCAGACAAACATCCCTCTGACCAAACATCCCCCTGACCAGGCAAACATCCCCCTGACCAGACAAACATCCCCCTGACCAGGCAAACATCCCCCTGACCAGGCAAACATCCCCCTGACCATACAAACATCCCCATGACCAGGCAAACATCCCTCTGACCAGGCAAACATACAACCCCTTTTTTTCTTTCCCATTTTACTTGCTTTATTAATTTCACCTCCAACATTACTGACAACTCCAAGTTCAATAGTTTGATAGTCTCATCTCCTGCCTTTGTATGTGGAGGAGGCAATAAACAGCCGTATACATCCTAAACCTGTCACAAGGACTTTCTCTGCAACTCCCTACTCTCAGCTGTCCCCCTGTAACAAGCCACCTTTTTCTCTTTCTCGCTCATACATTTCAGACACTTTATTAACATGTTAATCATATTTCCAAACTTACTGCATTCCACTTCATCTGATCATACATCACCGTTTAAAAGAATCACAATCACTTACTTGTCTGCTGCGGTAATTCTTGGATTGTTTTCTTGCTGTTGCTTGGTCTTATTTTGCTGTTTGCTGTCCTTAAACCACCATCTGCCGCGCAGTGTCCACATCTTGTTCCACCGGGTCGCTCTTTTGATCCCTGCAGCAACAGACACTATGCGAGTATGACTTCACATGTGACATTTCCAAGTCCCTTGACCATTGTGGTGCCAATGGAGTGCCCCTTTTCTCGTTATCATGCCACCGAAGCACACCATTCCCCGCTAGCATGCCACCGTAGCACACCTTTTCCCGTTAGTATGCCACCGGGCACAACTATTCCCGTTAGCATGCCATCGGAGCACACCTATTCCCGATAGCATGCCACCGAAGCACACCTTTACCATTAGCATGTGACCGCAGCACACCTTTACCGTTAGAATGCCACTGGAGCACACTTTTACCATTAGCATGCCACCGGAGCACACCTTTTCCCGTTGGCTTGCCACCGGAGCACGCCACTTTCCCGTTGGCTTGCCACCGGAGCACGCCACTTTCCCGTTGGCTTGCAACCGGAGCACGCCACTTTCCCGTTGGCTTGCCACCGGAGCACGCCACTTTCTCGTTGGCTTGCCACCGGAGCACGCCACTTTCCCGTTGGCTTGCCACCGGAGCACGCCACTTTCCCGTTGGCTTGCCACCGGAGCACGCCACAGTCCCGTTGGCTTGCCACCGGAGCACGCCACTTTCCCGTTGGCTTGCCACCGGAGCACGCCACTTTCCCGTTGGCTTGCCACCGGAGCACGCCACTTTCCCGTTGGCTTGCCACCGGAGCACGCCACTTTCCCGTTGGCTTGCCACCGGAGCACGCCACTTTCCCGTTGGCTTGCCACCGGAGCACGCCACTTTCCCGTTGGCTTGCCACCGGAGCACGCCACTTTCCCGTTGGCTTGCCACCGGAGCACGCCACTTTTCCGTTGGCTTGCCACCGGAGCACGCCATTTCCCCGTTGGCTTGCCACCGGAGCACGCCACTTTCCCGTTGGCTTGCCACCGGAGCACGCCACTTTCCCGTTGGCTTGCCACCGGAGCATGCCACTTTCCCGTTGGCTTGCCACCGGAGCACGCCACTTTCCCGTTGGCTTGCCACCGGAGCACGCCACTTTCCCGTTGGCTTGCCACCGGAGCACGCCACTTTCCCGTTGGCTTGCCACCGGAGCACGCCACTTTCCCGTTGGCTTGCCACCGGAGCACGCCACAGTCCCGTTGGCTTGCCACCGGAGCACGCCACAGTCCCGTTGGCTTGCCACCGGAGCACGCCACAGTCCCGTTGGCTTGCCACCGGAGCACGCCACAGTCCCGTTGGCTTGCCACCGGAGCACGCCACAGTCCCGTTGGCTTGCCACCGGAGCACGCCACAGTTCCGTTGGCTTGCCACCGGAGCACGCCACAGTCCCGTTGGCTTGCCACCTGAGCACGCCACTTTCCCGTTTGCTTGCCACCGGAGCACGCCACTTTAACGTTGGCTTGCCACCGGAGCACGCCACTTTCCCGTTGGCTTGCCACCGGAGCACGCCACTGTCCCGTTGGCTTGCCACCGGAGCACGCCACTGTCCCGTTGGCTTGCCACCGGAGCACGCCACAGTCCCGTTGGCTTGCCACCGGAGCACGCCACAGTCCCGTTGGCTTGCCACCGGAGCACGCCACATTCCCGTTGGCTTGCCACCGGAGCACGCCACTTTCCCGTTGGCTTGCCACCGGAGCACGCCACTTTCCCGTTGGCTTGCCACCGGAGCACGCCACTTTCCCGTTGGCTTGCCACCGGAGCACGCCACTTTCCCGTTGGCTTGCCACCGGAGCACGCCACTTTCCCGTTGGCTTGCCACCGGAGCACGCCACTTTCCCGTTGGCTTGCCACCGGAGCACGCCACTTTCCCGTTGGCTTCCCACAGGAGCACGCCACTGTCCCGTTGGCTTGCCACCGGAGCACGCCACTGTCCCGTTGGCTTGCCACCGGAGCACGCCACTTTCCCGTTGGCTTGCCACCGGAGCACGCCACTTTCCCGTTGGCTTGCCACCGGAGCACGCCACTTTCCCGTTGGCTTGCCACCGGAGCACGCCACTTTCCCGTTGGCTTGCCACTGGAGCACGCCACTTTCCCGTTGGCTTGCCACCGGAGCACGCCACTTTCCCGTTGGCTTGCCACCGGAGCACGCCACTGTCCCGTTGGCTTGCCACCGGAGCACGCCACTGTCCCGTTGGCTTGCCACCGGAGCACGCCACAGTCCCGTTGGCTTGCCACCGGAGCACGCCACAGTCCCGTTGGCTTGCCACCGGAGCACGCCACATTCCCGTTGGCTTGCCACCGGAGCACGCCACTTTCCCGTTGGCTTGCCACCGGAGCACGCCACTTTCCCGTTGGCTTGCCACCGGAGCACGCCACTTTCCCGTTGGCTTGCCACCGGAGCACGCCACTTTCCCGTTGGCTTGCCACCGGAGCACGCCACTTTCCCGTTGGCTTGCCACCGGAGCACGCCACTTTCCCGTTGGCTTCCCACAGGAGCACGCCACTGTCCCGTTGGCTTGCCACCGGAGCACCCCACTGTCCCGTTGGCTTGCCACCGGAGCACGCCACATTCCCGTTGGCTTGCCACCGGAGCACGCCACTTTCCCGTTGGCTTGCCACCGGAGCACGCCACTTTCCCGTTGGCTTGCCACCGGAGCACGCCACTTTCCCGTTGGCTTGCCACCGGAGCACGCCACTTTCCCGTTGGCTTGCCACCGGAGCACGCCACAGTCCCGTTGGCTTGCCACCGGAGCACGCCACATTCCCGTTGGCTTGCCACCGGAGCACGCCACTTTCCCGTTGGCTTGCCACCGGAGCACGCCACTTTCCCGTTGGCTTGCCACCGGAGCACGCCACTTTCCCGTTGGCTTGCCACCGGAGCACGCCACAGTCCCGTTGGCTTGCCACCGGAGCACGCCACTTTCCCGTTGGCTTGCCACCGGAGCACGCCACTTTCCCGTTGGCTTGCCACTGGAGCACGCCACTTTCCCGTTGGCTTGCCACCGGAGCACGCCACTGTCCCGTTGGCTTGCCACCGGAGCACGCCACTGTCCCGTTGGCTTGCCACCGGAGCACGCCACTTTCCCGTTGGCTTGCCACCGGAGCACGCCACAGTCCCGTTGGCTTGCCACCGGAGCACGCCACATTCCCGTTGGCTTGCCACCGGAGCACGCCACTTTCCCGTTGGCTTGCCACCGGAGCACGCCACTTTCCCGTTGGCTTGCCACCGGAGCACGCCACAGTCCCGTTGGCTTGCCACCGGAGCACGCCACATTCCCGTTGGCTTGCCACCGGAGCACGCCACTTTCCCGTTGGCTTGCCACCGGAGCACGCCACTTTCCCGTTGGCTTGCCACCGGAGCACGCCACTTTCCCGTTGGCTTGCCACCGGAGCACGCCACTTTCCCGTTGGCTTGCCACCGGAGCACGCCACTGTCCCGTTGGCTTGCCACCGGAGCACGCCACTTTCCCGTTGGCTTGCCACCGGAGCACGCCACTTTCCCGTTGGCTTGCCACCGGAGCACGCCACTTTCCCGTTGGCTTGCCACCGGAGCACGCCACTGTCCCGTTGGCTTGCCACCGGAGCACGCCACTGTCCCGTTGGCTTGCCACCGGAGCACGCCACTTTCCCGTTGGCTTGCCACCGGAGCACGCCACTTTCCCGTTGGCTTGCCACCGGAGCACGCCACAGTCCCGTTGGCTTGCCACCGGAGCACGCCACAGTCCCGTTGGCTTGCCATCGGAGCACGCCACAGTCCCGTTGGCTTGCCACCGGAGCACGCCACAGTCCCGTTGGCTTGCCACCGGAGCACGCCACATTCCCGTTGGCTTGCCACCGGAGCACGCCACTTTCCCGTTGGCTTGCCACCGGAGCACGCCACTTTCCCGTTGGCTTGCCACCGGAGCACGCCACTTTCCCGTTGGCTTGCCACCGGAGCACGCCACTTTCCCGTTGGCTTGCCACCGGAGCACGCCACTTTCCCGTTGGCTTGCCACCGGAGCACGCCACTTTCCCGTTGGCTTGCCACCGGAGCACGCCACTGTCCCGTTGGCTTGCCACCGGAGCACGCCACTGTCCCGTTGGCTTGCCACCGGAGCACGCCACAGTCCCGTGGGCTTGCCACCGGAGCACGCCACAGTCCCGTTGGCTTGCCACCGGAGCACGCCACATTCCCGTTGGCTTGCCACCGGAGCACGCCACTTTCCCGTTGGCTTGCCACCGGAGCACGCCACTTTCCCGTTGGCTTGCCACCGGAGCACGCCACTTTCCCGTTGGCTTGCCACCGGAGCACGCCACTTTCCCGTTGGCTTGCCACCGGAGCACGCCACTTTCCCGTTGGCTTGCCACCGGAGCACGCCACTTTCCCGTTGGCTTGCCACCGGAGCACGCCACAGTCCCGTTGGCTTGCCACCGGAGCACGCCACATTCCCGTTGGCTTGCCACCGGAGCACGCCACTTTCTCGTTGGCTTGCCACCGGAGCACGCCACTTTCCCGTTGGCTTGCCACCGGAGCACGCCACTGTCCCGTTGGCTTGCCACCGGAGCACGCCACATTCCCGTTGGCTTGCCACCGGAGCACGCCACTTTCCCGTTGGCTTGCCACCGGAGCACGTCACTTTCCCGTTGGCTTGCCACCGGAGCACGCCACTTTCCCGTTGGCTTGCCACCGGAGCACGCCACAGTCCCGTTGGCTTGCCACCGGAGCACGCCACATTCCCGTTGGCTTGCCACCGGAGCACGCCACTTTCCCGTTGGCTTGCCACCGGAGCACGCCACTTTCCCGTTGGCTTGCCACCGGAGCACGCCACTTTCCCGTTGGCTTGCCATCGGAGCACGCCACTTTCCCGTTGGCTTGCCACCGGAGCACGCCACTTTCCCGTTGGCTTGCCACCGGAGCACGCCACTTTCCCGTTGGCTTGCCACCGGAGCACGCCACTTTCCCGTTGGCTTGCCACCGGAGCACGCCACTGTCCCGTTGGCTTGCCACCGGAGCACGCCACTGTCCCGTTGGCTTGCCACCGGAGCACGCCACAGTCCCGTTGGCTTGCCACCGGAGCACGCCACAGTCCCGTTGGCTTGCCACCGGAGCACGACACTTTCCCGTTGGCTTGCCACCGGAGCACGCCACAGTCCCGTTGGCTTGCCACCGGAGCACGCCACTTTCCCGTTGGCTTGCCACCGGAGCACGCCACAGTCCCGTTGGCTTGCCACCGGAGCACGCCACATTCCCGTTGGCTTGCCACCGGAGCACGCCACAGTCCCGTTGGCTTGCCACCGGAGCACGCCACTTTCCCGTTGGCTTGCCACCGGAGCACGCCACTTTCCCGTTGGCTTGCCACCGGAGCACGCCACTTTCCCGTTGGCTTGCCACCGGAGCACGCCACTTTCCCGTTGGCTTGCCACCGGAGCACGCCACTTTCCCGTTGGCTTGCCACCGGAGCACGCCACAGTCCCGTTGGCTTGCCACCGGAGCACGCCACAGTCCCGTTGGCTTGCCACCGGAGCACGCCACATTCCCGTTGGCTTGCCACCGGAGCACGCCACTTTCCCGTTGGCTTGCCACCGGAGCACGCCACTTTCCCGTTGGCTTGCCACCGGAGCACGCCACTTTCCCGTTGGCTTGCCACCGGAGCACGCCACTTTCCCGTTGGCTTGCCACCGGAGCACGCCACTTTCCCGTTGGCTTGCCACCGGAGCACGCCACTTTCCCGTTGGCTTGCCACCGGAGCACGCCACTGTCCCGTTGGCTTGTCACCGGAGCACGCCACTGTCCCGTTGGCTTGCCACCGGAGCACGCCACTGTCCCGTTGGCTTGCCACCGGAGCACGCCACTGTCCCGTTGGCTTGCCACCGGAGCACGCCACAGTCCCGTGGGCTTGCCACCGGAGCACGCCACAGTCCCGTGGGCTTGCCACCGGAGCACGCCACATTCCCGTTGGCTTGCCACCGGAGCACGCCACTTTCCCGTTGGCTTGCCACCGGAGCACGCCACTTTCCCGTTGGCTTGCCACCGGAGCACGCCACTTTCCCGTTGGCTTGCCACCGGGGCACGCCACTTTCCCGTTGGCTTGCCACCGGAGCACGCCACTTTCCCGTTGGCTTGCCACCGGAGCACGCCACTTTTCCGTTGGCTTGCCACCGGAGCACGCCACTTTCCCGTTGGCTTGCCACCGGAGCACGCCACAGTCCCGTTGGCTTGCCACCGGAGCACGCCACATTCCCGTTGGCTTGCCACCGGAGCACGCCACTTTCTCGTTGGCTTGCCACCGGAGCACGCCACTTTCCCGTTGGCTTGCCACCGGAGCACGCCACAGTCCCGTTGGCTTGCCACCGGAGCACGCCACATTCCCGTTGGCTTGCCACCGGAGCACGCCACTTTCTCGTTGGCTTGCCACCGGAGCACGCCACTTTCCCGTTGGCTTGCCACCGGAGCACGCCACTGTCCCGTTGGCTTGCCACCGGAGCACGCCACATTCCCGTTGGCTTGCCACCGGAGCACGCCACTTTCCCGTTGGCTTGCCACCGGAGCACGTCACTTTCCCGTTGGCTTGCCACCGGAGCACGCCACTTTCCCGTTGGCTTGCCACCGGAGCACGCCACAGTCCCGTTGGCTTGCCACCGGAGCACGCCACATTCCCGTTGGCTTGCCACCGGAGCACGCCACTTTCCCGTTGGCTTGCCACCGGAGCACGCCACTTTCCCGTTGGCTTGCCACCGGAGCACGCCACTTTCCCGTTGGCTTGCCATCGGAGCACGCCACTTTCCCGTTGGCTTGCCACCGGAGCACGCCACTTTCCCGTTGGCTTGCCACCGGAGCACGCCACTTTCCCGTTGGCTTGCCACCGGAGCACGCCACTTTCCCGTTGGCTTGCCACCGGAGCACGCCACTGTCCCGTTGGCTTGCCACCGGAGCACGCCACTGTCCCGTTGGCTTGCCACCGGAGCACGCCACAGTCCCGTTGGCTTGCCACCGGAGCACGCCACAGTCCCGTTGGCTTGCCACCGGAGCACGCCACTTTCCCGTTGGCTTGCCACCGGAGCACGCCACAGTCCCGTTGGCTTGCCACCGGAGCACGCCACTTTCCCGTTGGCTTGCCACCGGAGCACGCCACAGTCCCGTTGGCTTGCCACCGGAGCATGCCACATTCCCGTTGGCTTGCCACCGGAGCACGCCACAGTCCCGTTGGCTTGCCACCGGAGCACGCCACTTTCCCGTTGGCTTGCCACCGGAGCACGCCACTTTCCCGTTGGCTTGCCACCGGAGCACGCCACTTTCCCGTTGGCTTGCCACCGGAGCACGCCACTTTCCCGTTGGCTTGCCACCGGAGCACGCCACTTTCCCGTTGGCTTGCCACCGGAGCACGCCACAGTCCCGTTGGCTTGCCACCGGAGCACGCCACAGTCCCGTTGGCTTGCCACCGGAGCACGCCACATTCCCGTTGGCTTGCCACCGGAGCACGCCACTTTCCCGTTGGCTTGCCACCGGAGCACGCCACTTTCCCGTTGGCTTGCCACCGGAGCACGCCACTTTCCCGTTGGCTTGCCACCGGAGCACGCCACTTTCCCGTTGGCTTGCCACCGGAGCACGCCACTTTCCCGTTGGCTTGCCACCGGAGCACGCCACTTTCCCGTTGGCTTGCCACCGGAGCACGCCACTGTCCCGTTGGCTTGTCACCGGAGCACGCCACTGTCCCGTTGGCTTGCCACCGGAGCACGCCACTGTCCCGTTGGCTTGCCACCGGAGCACGCCACTGTCCCGTTGGCTTGCCACCGGAGCACGCCACAGTCCCGTGGGCTTGCCACCGGAGCACGCCACAGTCCCGTGGGCTTGCCACCGGAGCACGCCACATTCCCGTTGGCTTGCCACCGGAGCACGCCACTTTCCCGTTGGCTTGCCACCGGAGCACGCCACTTTCCCGTTGGCTTGCCACCGGAGCACGCCACTTTCCCGTTGGCTTGCCACCGGGGCACGCCACTTTCCCGTTGGCTTGCCACCGGAGCACGCCACTTTCCCGTTGGCTTGCCACCGGAGCACGCCACTTTTCCGTTGGCTTGCCACCGGAGCACGCCACTTTCCCGTTGGCTTGCCACCGGAGCACGCCACAGTCCCGTTGGCTTGCCACCGGAGCATGCCACAGTCCCGTTGGCTTGCCACCGGAGCACGCCACTTTCCCGTTGGCTTGCCACCGGAGCACGCCACTTTCCCGTTGGCTTGCCACCGGAGCACGCCACTGTCCCGTTGGCTTGCCACCGGAGCACGCCACTGTCCCGTTGGCTTGCCACCGGAGCACGCCACTTTCCCGTTGGCTTGCCATCGGAGCACGCCACAGTCCCGTTGGCTTGCCACCGGAGCACGCCACTTTCCCGTTGGCTTGCCACCGGAGCACGCCACTTTCCCGTTGGCTTGCCACCGGAGCACGCCACTTTCCCGTTGGCTTGCCACCGGAGCACGCCACTTTCCCGTTGGCTTGCCACCGGAGCACGCCACTTTCCCGTTGGCTTGCCACCGGAGCACGCCACTTTCCCGTTGGCTTGCCACCGGAGCACGCCACAGTCCCGTTGGCTTGCCACCGGAGCACGCCACATTCCCGTTGGCTTGCCACCGGAGCACGCCACTTTCCCGTTGGCTTGCCACCGGAGCACGCCACTTTCCCGTTGGCTTGCCACCGGAGCACGCCACTTTCCCGTTGGCTTGCCACCGAAGCACGCCACTTTCCCGTTGGCTTGCCACCGGAGCACGCCACTTTTCCGTTGGCTTGCCACCGGAGCACGCCACTTTCCCGTTGGCTTGCCACCGGAGCACGCCACTTTCCCGTTGGCTTGCCACCGGAGCACGCCACTTTCCCGTTGGCTTGCCACCGGAGCACGCCACTTTCCCGTTGGCTTGCCACCGGAGCACGCCACTTTCCCGTTGGCTTGCCACCGGAGCACGCCACTTTCCCGCTGGCTTGCCACCGGAGCACGCCACTTTCCCGTTGGCTTGCCACCGGAGCACGCCACTTTCCCGCTGGCTTGCCACCGGAGCACGCCACGTTCCCGCTGGCTTGCCACCGGAGCTCGCCACTTTCCCGCTGGCTTGCCACCGGAGCACGCCACTTTCCCGCTGGCTTGCCACCGGAGCACGCCACTTTCCCTCTGGCTTGCCACCGGAGCACGCCACTGTCCCACTGGCTTGCCACCGGAGCACGCCACTGTCCCACTGGCTTGCCACCGGAAGCACGCCACTTTCCCGCTGGCTTGCCAAGGGAGCACGCCATCATCCATTTAATAAAATGGGCCACACTTAGCTTTTTCTTTTATATAATGGGCCCATATAGTTTTTCATTGAATATATTGGGCCCTACATAACCTTACATTTAATATATATAATCGTCTTATCATGTCTGTCTGTCTGTCCTTCTGTCCAGGAAGTCATGCGTCGCTGATTGGTCCGACCGTGGTCAATCAGCGACGTGGGATTTCAGAAAAAGATGGCGGCCATTAGCAGCTCATCTGCCGCACGGAGGTCAGCGGCGATGCAGCCGGGAGATGACCGGCGCTAGCCGGTCAACTCCCGGTTGCTCGCAGCAGAAGTACCCTGACCAGCGGCGCCGCTGACCTCCATGCGGCTACCGTCAGGAGATCAGCGGTTAGGGCCGCTAATCTTCCGACGGAAAGTGTGAAGGGAGGATCGGGGAGCGGCGCCACCGGTCCGGATACTTCTGCTGCGAGCAGACGGTCATTTCCCGGCTGCTCACAGTGGAAGTACCCGCACAGGCAGCGCCGCTCCCCTGTCCTCACTAATACGATTCGGCGGCCACGACCAATCAGCGATATTGGCTCCAAATTTAAACACCGCTCTGCACAGAGGTCAGTGGCGATGCAGCCGGTCATCTCCCGGCTGCTCGCAGCAGAAGTACCCCGACCTGCGGCGCCGCTGACCTCCATGCGGCTACCGTCGCTAGATCAGCGGCTAGGGCCGCTGATCTCCCGACGGCAAGTGTGAAGGGAGGACCGGGGAGCGGCGCCGCCGGTTGGGATACTTCTGCTGCGAGCAGCCGGTCATCTCCCGGCTGCTCACAGTGGAAGTACCCGCTCCCCGGTTCTCACTAACACGGTTCGCTGATTGGTCGCGGCCGGCCGCATACATATTCTAGAATACCCGATGAGTTAGAATCGGGCCACCATCTAGTTTAATATAATGGGCCACAAATTGCCTTCTAGTTATTACAAGAGGTCCTGCATAGTCTTCCATTTATTTTAATAGGCCCCATATAACCTTTCAGCATCTGAAACAACGGATACTGAAAGCCTGTGCTAGCATTTCTTCTGCGGTGTTGCTATCAGTGTGTCAAGAGTGGGAGAAGAGGGTTGCATTGACAATCCAACACAATGGGCAGCACTTTAAACACATTTTATAAGTGGTCATAAACTTGTAAAAAATTAAAGTTATGTTAAAACCAAGCACACCATTGTATTTTCTTATGAAATTCTCAATGAGTTTGATGTGTCACATTGAAAAAAATAAAGTTAGATCCAAAATGGCCGACTTCAAAATGGCCGCCATAGTCACCACCCATCTGGAAAAGTTTCCCCCTCCCATATACTAATGTGCCATAAACAGGAAGTTGACATCACCAACCATTCCCATTTAATTTAGGTGTATCCATATAAATAGCCCACCCTGTATTATTACCATTTTTATTATTGCTGTACATACTGTAGCTTTTCATTTAATTTATTGGGCCCCATATAGGCTTCCATTTAATATAATGGGCCCCACATAGCCTTCTATTTAATTTAATGGGGTCCACATAGCCTTCCATTTAATTTAATGGGGTCCACATAGCCTTCCATTTTATTTAATGGGGCCCACATATGTTTTTATTTAATATAAAGAGCCCCACATAAGCCCCTAATTAATATAATGGGCCCCACCTTGCTTTCCATATAAAATAATGGGTCCCACATAGCCCTCCCTTTTGTTATGATGAGCCTTACATATCACACCATTTCCCGATGGTCTGCCACCGAAGTACACCATTGGCTGCTGGGGTGCCACTGGAACACACTCTTTACAGTTGGGGTGCCAACAGAGCACACCTTTCACCATTAGCATGCCACCGGAGTACACTTTTTGCCACTGGCATGCCACTGAAGCACACCCTTTACTATTGGAGTACCATCGGGCACACCCTTTACCGTTGGTGTGCCATCGGAGAACTCTATTTCCCGTAGGCCTACCAGAGGGGCCCAATATGTGACCTTTTTTGCTTACCACCGGGGCACCCATCTTGGGCTTTTTAGCTTCCACCGGGGTGCACTCTTTGGCCTTTTAGCTTACCACCGGGGCACCCAACTTGGGCTTTTTAACTGCGACCGGGGTACACTCTGACCATTTTGCTTACCACCGGGGCACTCATTTTAGGCTTTTTTAGCCTGCCACCGGGGTGCACTTTTTGGCCTTATTGCTTACCACTGGGGCGCACTCTAGGGCTTTTTAGCCTACCACCAGGGTAAATTCTTTGGCCTTATTGTTATCACTGGGGCCGAGTCTACTCTTTGGCCTTTTTGCCATTGGTGTGCCACCAGAGCACACCCTATGACATTGGAGTGCCACCGGAGCACACCCTTTACCTTTGGAGTGCCACCGGAACACACAATTTGCCACTGGTAAAAGTATAATGGACCCCCACATAGAATTCTATAAAGTATAATGGCCCCCACATAGCCCTCTATATAGTATAATGAGCCGCACATTGCCTTCCATGTACTATAATTTAATTTATTGGGCTCCACATAGCTTTTCATTTAATTTATTGAACCCCACATAACCGTCAATTTAATATAATAGGCCGCACTGGACTCCATTTAATATATTGGACCTGACATAGGCTTCCATTTAATAAAATGGGGCCAAAATATCCCTCTATTTAATATAATGGGCACCAAAAAGCCTTCCATGTTTTATATTGGGCACCACATAGCCCTCTATTTAATACAATTGGCCCCACTTAACCTTCCATTTAAAATATTGGGCCCCACATAGCTTTACATTTAATTTACTGAGCTCCATATAGGCTTCCATTTAATATAATGGGCCCCACATAACCCTCCATTTAATATAATGGTCCCCACATTGCCTTCCATTTATTATAATGGAGCCAAGATACATCTCTATTTAATATAATGGACAAAACACAGGCTTCCATTTAATATAATTGGCGCTACATAGCCCTTTATTTGATAAATGCGCCTCACATAGCCCTCCATATAATATTGTGGGCCCCGCAACGCTTTCCATTTAATTTAATAGGCCTCACATAGCCCTCAATTTAATACAGAGGGCCCCACAAAACCTTCCAGATAACATAGTGGGCCCCAATATAGCTTTCTTTTTAATGTATTGGTCCCCACATAGCCCTCTATTTAATATAATGGGCCTCACATAGCCTTCCATTAAATATCATGGGCCCCATATAGAATTTATCATATACGTAGATGTCCCTTTAAGATAACGGGCCCCACATAGCTTTCCCATTAATATAATGGGCCCCACATAGATTTTATTATTATATAATGGGCCCCACATAGCTTTCTCTTTAATATAATGGGCCCCACATAGCTTTCCCTTTAATATAATGGGCCCCACATAGCTTTCTCTTTAATATAATGGGCCCCACATAGCTTTCTCTTTAATATAATGGGCCCCACATAGCTCTCTCTTTAATATAATGGGCCCCACATAGCTTTCTCTTTAATAAAATGGGCCCCACATAGCTTTCTCTTTAATATAATGGGCCACACATAGCTTTCCCTTTAATATAATGGGCCCCACATAGCTTTCCCTTTAATATAATGGGCCCCACATAGCTTTCCCTTTAATATAATGGGCCCCACATAGCTTTTTCTTTAATATAATGGGCCCCACATAGCCATCCATTTAATATAATGGGCCCTACGTAGATGTCCCTTTAAGATAACGGGCCCCACATAGCTTTCCCTTTAATATAATGGGCCCCACATAGCTTTCCCTTTAATATAATGGGCCCCACATAGCTTTCTCTTTAATATAATGGGCCCCACATAGCTTTCCCTTTAATATAATGGGCACCACATAGATTTTATTATTATATAATGGGCCCCACATAGCTTTCCCTTTAATATAATGGGCCCCACATAGCTTTCTCTTTAATATAATGGGCCCCACATAGCTTTCTCTTTAATAAAATGGGCCCTACATAGCTTTCTCTTTAATATAATGGGCCGCACATAGCTTTCCCTTTAATATAATGGGCCCCACATAGCTTTCCCTTTAATATAATGGGCCCCACATAGCTTTCCCTTTAATATAATGGGCCCCACATAGCTTTTTCTTTAATATAATGGGCCCCACATAGCTTTCTCTTTAATATAATGGGCCCCACATAGCTTTCTCTTTAATATAATGGGCCCCACATAGCTTTCTCTTTAATATAATGGGCCGCACATAGCTTTATCTTTAATATAATGGGCCCCACATAGCTTTCTCTTTAATATAATGGGCCCCACATAGCTTTCTCTTTAACATAATGGGCCCCACATAGCTTTCCCTTTAATATAATGGGCCCCACATAGCTTTCTCTTTAATATAATGGGCCCCACATAGCTTTCTCTTTAACATAATGGGCCCCACATAGCTTTCCCTTTAATATAATGGGCCCCACATAGCTTTCTCTTTAATATAATGGGCCCCACATAGCTTTCTCTTTAATATAATGGGCCCCACATAGCTTTCTCTTTAATATAATGGGCCCCACATAGCTTTCTCTTTAATATAATGGGCCCCACATAGCTTTCTCTTTAATATAATGGGCCCCACATAGCTCTCTCTTTAATATAATGGGCCCCACATAGCTTTCTCTTTAATAAAATGGGCCCCACATAGCTTTCTCTTTAATATAATGGGCCACACATAGCTTTCCCTTTAATATAATGGGCCCCACATAGCTTTCCCTTTAATATAATGGGCCCCACATAGCTTTCCCTTTAATATAATGGGCCCCACATAGCTTTTTCTTTAATATAATGGGCCCCACATAGCCATCCATTTAATATAATGGGCCCTACGTAGATGTCCCTTTAAGATAACGGGCCCCACATAGCTTTCCCTTTAATATAATGGGCCCCACATAGCTTTCCCTTTAATATAATGGGCCCCACATAGCTTTCTCTTTAATATAATGGGCCCCACATAGCTTTCCCTTTAATATAATGGGCACCACATAGATTTTATTATTATATAATGGGCCCCACATAGCTTTCCCTTTAATATAATGGGCCCCACATAGCTTTCTCTTTAATATAATGGGCCCCACATAGCTTTCTCTTTAATAAAATGGGCCCTACATAGCTTTCTCTTTAATATAATGGGCCGCACATAGCTTTCCCTTTAATATAATGGGCCCCACATAGCTTTCCCTTTAATATAATGGGCCCCACATAGCTTTCCCTTTAATATAATGGGCCCCACATAGCTTTTTCTTTAATATAATGGGCCCCACATAGCTTTCTCTTTAATATAATGGGCCCCACATAGCTTTCTCTTTAATATAATGGGCCCCACATAGCTTTCTCTTTAATATAATGGGCCGCACATAGCTTTATCTTTAATATAATGGGCCCCACATAGCTTTCTCTTTAATATAATGGGCCCCACATAGCTTTCTCTTTAACATAATGGGCCCCACATAGCTTTCCCTTTAATATAATGGGCCCCACATAGCTTTCTCTTTAATATAATGGGCCCCACATAGCTTTCTCTTTAACATAATGGGCCCCACATAGCTTTCCCTTTAATATAATGGGCCCCACATAGCTTTCTCTTTAATATAATGGGCCCCACATAGCTTTCTCTTTAATATAATGGGCCCCACATAGCTTTCTCTTTAATATAATGGGCCCCACATAGCTTTCTCTTTAATATAATGGGCCCCACATAGCTTTCCCTTTAATATAATGGGCCCCACATAGCTTTCTCTTTAATATAATGGGCACCACATAGCTTTCTTTTTAATATAATGGGCCCCACATAGCTTTCCCTTTAATATAACGGGCCCCACATAGCTTTCCCCTTAATATAATTGGCCCCACATAGCTTTCCCTTTAATATAATTGGCCCCACATAGCTTTCCCTTTAATATAATGGGCACCACATAGATTTATTATAATATAATGGGCCCCACATATCCGTCCCTTTAATATTATGGACCCCACATAGATTTATTATAATATTATGGACCCCACATAGATTTATTATAATATAATGGGCCGCACATAGATTTATTATAATATAATGGGCCCCACCTAACCCTCCAGTTTATACACTGCAGTCGCTCTCTTTCTTCTCTTCTTTACCTAGTCCAGTCTTTCGTGACGACTTCCCGCCATGATTCGTCTTTGCAGTTTGCTGTCCAGGTTTCGGCTGCTCCGCACTTTTCAGCAGATCACCGCACTACTGAAAAACAAAAATGTTACAAATATAAGCGACTTAAATAAATAATGCCGCCCACTGTGCCACCAAATGCAAATATGTGCCACACTGTGCCCATGAGTATATCATTCACCGCAATGAAGTCTGCTCCACTGAGAATATAAATCAGTCACTAGCTTGTGCCCCCGTTATAAATAGTGTTGAGCGAGCACTAAAATGCTCGGGTGCTCGAAGCTCGGCCCGAGCTCGCCGTGATACTCGGGTGCTCGACCTGAGCAACGAGCCCATGTTAGTCTATGGGAGACCCGAGCATTTTTGCGGAGGCACCCCCAGCAGTCTGTAGAAAGCCTAAAAAGTGCCCAAAATGATAGTGACAGTGCTCAGATGACATGGGGACAGCATGGGGATCGCCCCAGGAAGCATTTCTGACCCCCAGGTCACTGTTGTCAACAACGTGGTCAGAGGTATTAAGCCACTTTTACAGGCTCATAAGAAAATGTTCAAAAACGAAAGTGAAACTTTTTTCCTGTGAAATATGTTAAGGAACATCCTTTCCAGGGTAAAGACTTGTGTATAAGGTAAAATAAATAACCAAAAACAAAAATACTCCTCCACACCTTGGGCTATGTTCACAAGTAGCATTTTTTATGCGTTTTTGCACTTTTGTATTGCTTTCAACTGTGACAAATGCATTCACCGGGAAATGTCATTTTAACATTTTACAACCTTATCTGGCCATGTGCTGTGTGACACATGCATACAGTGCTGAAAAGACATGGGAACAGCATGGGGAAGACCCCTGGAAGGATCTCTGACTCCCAGGTCACTGCCTAAAAGTGTGCCCATCAGAAGTGATCCTTGCCGCATCAGAAGATGCAGACTTGCAACTATCCCCGTGCAAGTCCTTGTCCCAGGGCAGTGTTCAATTGTACCTCCCCCATTCCTTGCAATGCAAGCGCAAATATGCAGCCAACCACCCACCCACCCCCAGGCTGCAATACCATACTGCTAGCTTGCACTTGAAATTGGGCCTTTTAGTTTTGAGGAGGCCGAAGCTGGCCACTACCTCATGGCTGCTTCGGCAGCGAGGTATCCATACTCAGTCCCCAGCCGCCCGGCGGCCGGGTGTCCACACCTGGTCCCCAGCCGCCTGGGGGCGGCGGGGTGTCCATAGACGGTCCCCAGCCACCCCGATTTCTCCGCGGAACATCCCCACACACTTTTCTTAGACTGGCCTGCTTTAGGGCAGCATTGGACGAGCCCACTAGAGAACCCGACTCCATCAGGGGAGGTGAGAATGCCAAGGTGAGGAGCATGATGATGATAGAAGTTAGCATCTGCTTTGTTTTGTTGGAATGCAAGCATAAGTGTGCAACCTGCCACCAACCCACCCCGAGGCTGCAATACCATACTGCTAGCATGCGTGCACTTGAAATTGGGCCTTTTAGGCATGTGGAGGCCAGAGCTGGCCACTACCTCATGGCTACTTCGGCAGCGAGGTATCGATACTCAGTCCCCAGCCGCCCGGCGGCCGGGTGTCCATGCTCGGTCCCCAGCCGCCCCGCGGCCAGGTGTCCATAAACGGTTCCAAGCCGCCCCGATTTCTCCGCGGAACATCCCCACACACTTTTCTTAGACTGGCCTGCTTTAGGGCAGCATTGGACGAGCCCACCAAAGAACCCGACTTCTCCGGTGGGCCCTGGCTTCTCTATCAGGGGAGTTGAGAGTGCCAAGGTGAGGAGCATGATGAGGATGATAGAAGTTAGCATCTGCTTTGTTTTCAAGGAATGCAAGCGTCCTCTGTTTGGACGTCTTCAAACAGAGGCTGGACAGACATCTGTCTGAGATGATTTAGTGAATCCTGCTTTGAGCAGGGGGTTAGACCAGATGACCCAGGAGGTCCCTTCCAACTCTACCATTCTATGATTCTATGTATGTAGTAGCGGCTAGGCCTGAGGTGGTCAGCGTTTTGGCGCATATCCTACCTCCTCCGAGGATTGCTGGATGTTTTCCTGCTACTATCCAAGTTCTATGACTCTCGTTAAAACAAAGCTTCAAGTGATAAATGATGGATGAGGTAGTGGCAAAGGAGAAAGAGCAGGAGGAACAGGGACCATTCACATCAATATCAGGCCAGTCAACCACATATGTCTTGTAGGATATGTTTCTGTAACAAAAGGAGCGGTTTGGCTATATAGGGCATACAGTGAGTGCAATGCCTACCAAAACTTTTGAGGCACTCCAATGCCCCTTGGAAATGACATGGAGGTCAGAGGGCCTTAACTAAACCTTTTTTTCCATTTATGGCAACTGGATCTCCTGTGTACTGTTGGCCTAAGCAGTGAATGGAAGGCTTTCCAAAAATTATAAGGAACTGCAATGCCCCTGGAAACAGATGTGGATTACAGCGTACTAAAAACCTTCTACCCATTATTGGGGAGTGTGTCTCCCTTAGTTTTCACCTTTGCATTGAAAAGCAAAAGCTGACTAAAATTAGGAGGAAATGCAATGCCCGTTGGAAGAGTCGTGGAGATTAGAGGTAAGGTAATTAAAAACAACATTTCAATGCCCCTTGGAAGAGCTGTGGAGTTCAGAGTGGCTTAAGAAGACGCTTTTAATGCCCCTTTGAAGAGACGTGGAGGTCACAGTAGCTTAACAAGACGGTTTTAATGCCCCTTACAAGAGCCATACAGTACAGCATCTTAAAAACATTATTCCCATTGTTGGGGAGTGGGTCTCCCATAGTATTTGCTTATGCCTTCCAAGCAAAACCTTCCAAAAATTATGAGGAAATGCAATGCCCGTTCGAAGAGTCGTGGAGGTCCCAGTAGCTTAACAAGACGCTTTTAATGCCCCTCAGAAGAGACGTGGAGGTCAGAGTGGCATAACAAGACAGTTTTAATGCCCCTTACAAGACACGTGGAGGTCAGAGTGGTATAACAAGACGCTTTTAATGCCCCTCAGAAGAGACGTGGAGGTCAGAGTGGTATAACAAGACGGTTTTTATGCCCCTTACAAGAGACGTGGAGGTCAGAGTGGTATAACAAGATGGTTTTAATGCCCCTCAGAAGAGACGTGGAGGTCAGAGTGGTATAACAAGATGGTTTTAATGCCCCTCTGAAGAGACGTGGAGGTCAGAGTGGTATAACAAGACGGTTTTAATGCCCTTTACAAGACACGTGGAGGTCAGAGTGGTATAACAAGACGGTTTTAATGTCCCTTACAAGACACGTGGAGGTCAGAGTGGTATAACAAGACTTTTTTAATGCCCCTTACAAGAGACGCTCATTATTCTGGCATTTGGCAAATATTAAAAATGATGGTAATCCTAATTGACCTAAAATGGGAAAGGTTTATTCTGATTTCATGTCAGATATTGAGAAAAACATGCAGATGTGTCTATTTATACAGTGTATGGAAACTTCTGATTTCAACTGTGTATGTATGTATATATATATATATATATATATATGTGTATAATATATACACGGCGAAGCTCACACAACACAACACCCACAGCAGAGGAACGGGCTGCACACACACCTGCTCCTGTCAGTGCTGTGAGCGCCCCTCATATCGCTGCTGGCTCCGCCCCTCATATCGCTGCTGGCTCCGCCTCTCATATCACTGCTGGCTCCGCCCCTCATGTCGCTGCTGGCTCCGCCCCTCATGTCGCTGCTGGCTCCGCCCCTCATATCGCTGCTGGCTCCGCCCCTCATATCGCTGCTGGCTCCGCCCATCAGCCGCTCACAGTCCTCAGCAATATGGAGACATCCGCACTGATCAGAATCCTCGGGGGCGTGGCCTGTCACTGTAGTCACACAAAGGTTGTCATGGAGATCTCAAGGGAAGGCAGGTGGGCGGGGCTTAGAGCAGGAAGTAGAAGCCGTGCAGTGTGATTGGCTCCTTACCTTCTGCCAGTAATGGAGCAGATATATGGCTCCTATATAATGGAGGGGGTTCAGGAGGGGTTCCCCACCCTAAAGGTCAGGGGATAAATAATACTGGACATGAGCGAGGGCAGGAGGACATTATTCTATATTGTAAGAAATCTGATTTCTTCTTTCCTCACAGTTTTTCCTGTGCAAGGCCACATGTATTGTGCGATAATCTGTGAATATGGGGGGGATCTGCTCCTCACATCCACATCAATCCCCCCACGTCTGAGCTCTCCCTTACAGGGGTCTTCTGCTCTGCACATTGATGCCGTATCCATGGAGATGACATCATGGCCGGTACATGCGGATCTCCCCGATGGGACCCTCATGTATCTGGAGGACGAGGCACTGCTGCTCCTCGGGGAGAGGGGGCACAATTCCTGTACACATGATACAGGGGCTTTTGCCATCTCTGGGCTGAGAATAATGCTGGCAGCGCGCAGTCTACATGATGTGAGGATTACAAGTCTGCAGTCACAGAGAGTCACACAGATGACTGCAGCCTTCAGCTTCACACCGGACAATCCCTTTAAATACATGTATATTGGTCTAAAAATACTTTTTACTATTTTGCTTCATGTAACATTTGCTCTGTTCGGCCTTTACCAGCTTTTTGTTTCCCAGCAGCACATTGATGGCTGCAGAATGAGTTAACTTGAGATTCAGTCAGTGAGCTCCTTATGATCTGGAGTTTCCAGCTCTTTTGATGATTTATGACTGAATCAGAGATCAGCCCAACTTTCATGCTGGTATGTGAATATAATCAGCACAGAGAAGGTCAGAATGAGCTCACTGATAAATTCTCAGTGAGCTCATTCTGCAACTAGCAATGCAAAGGAAATAAAAAAGCCAAATTGTTTATGAAACGTTATTGAAAAAATATTTGTATGTATATATTTAGCCCAAAATGTCTGAGTGTCCATATCCTTAGTACCAGCACAGCTGAGGATTTGGTACAATCAGGGGCGTACATAGGACGCAGAAGTTCTAATTGGGCCCCCCCCCCCAGCAACAAAAATGTAAATAATTGTCGGGGTCGCAGAAGATCAGATCTCACAACCTTCCAGCCTTTACATAGTAATTTTCCTCCTGCTGAAGTCCTAGATCCCTTTTTCATTGCCCATAAAGTGTGGTGCCAACAAAAGTGCCCCCCAAACACGGTATGATACCCCCATGGTGAATTCCTCCATATGCGCAGTATAATGACCCTACTGTACCCGACCTCAACTCCCAGGGTAAAGTATGATCCCCCAACTGCCCCACACCTCTCCACACTCCATAGAGTATAATGCACTCAGTAGAAGACTCTCGCCATGGTTCTCCACACAGTATAAGGCACTCGCCATGGTCCTCCACGCAGTATAATGCACTCCCTCGTGGTCCTCCACGCAGCATAATGCACTCCCACGTGGTCCGCCACGCAGTATAATGCACTCCCTCGTGGTCCTCCACACAGTACAATGCACTCCCCGTGGTCCTTCACACAGTATAATGCACTCCCCCATGGTCCTCCACACAGTACCATGCACTCCCCCATGGTCCTCCACACAGTATAATGCACTCCCCCATGGTCCTCCACACTGTACAATGTACTCCCCCATGGTCCTCCACACAGTATAAAGCCCCCGTCTCACATAGCGATATCGCTAGCGAGATCGCTGCTGAGTCACGGTTTTGGTGACTCACCAGCGACCTCACCAGCGATGTCGCTATGTGTGACAGGCCCCTGCTGTGAGGTTGCTGATCGCTGCAAAGTGTCCTGGACCATTTTTTGGTCATTGGCCTCCGCTGGCCAGCACACATCGCTGTGTGTGACCAGCGGGACCAACGATCTGGCTGGTAACCATGGTAAACATCGGGTTACTAGGGGCACGCGCGCACTTAGTAACCCGCTGTTTACCATGGATACCACTCTGCTACGGTGCGCTACCGTTCACCTTAGCAGAGTGGTATCCATGATAAACAGCGGGTTACTAGGGGCACACGCGCACTTAGTAACCCGATGTTTACCATAGTTACCAGCCTGCTCCTGCTTAAGCAGCAGGCTGGTAACAGGAGCAGGACATCGTGGAACGATTCTTTCCACGATATCGCTGCTCCCCTGATCGCTGGTGAGCCTGCCTGTTTGACAGTTCCCCAGCGATGTATTAGCGATGCAGCAACGATCCCTGACAGGTCGTATCGTTGTCGGGATCGCTGCTGCATCGCTTAGTGTGACGGGGCCTTAAGACACTCGCCATGGTTCTCCACTCAGTATAATGCATTCCCCCATGGTCCTGTACGCTGTATAATGCAGCCCCCCATAGGGTAAAATGCAGCCCCCCCCCCACCCGTAGGGTAAAATGCAGCCCCAGTCCTCCAGTATTATCAGTACACACTGATTTAAAAATAAATACATACTTACCGCTCCTCGTTCCCCGCTGCTTCAGTCTCTGCAGCTGATCACCTCAGCAGCTGCCAGCTCCACTGTCTGACACAGCGTGGCGCGTCATCATGCCGCTGCGTCAGACGCAGAGGAGGAATGATGGGAGAGGGAGTGTCACATGATGCTCCCTCCTCCAGGTTTTCGTGGGCCCCGGGCGAAAGAGTCTCAGTGGCCCCTTTAACACATCCAACCATTCATGATACACAGATACAGCAGAGAAATTATAGATATAGATATAGTACAATGCCAAAAATTTCACTGACTTCTTACATTTCATGAGTGATATCTTTTGTAAATTTTACAATAGCTCAGAAACCGGTGAATCCTCACAGCGCACAGTGCAGACCGGACAGTATAGTCCTCCATACAGTGTTATGGCACCACATAGTCCTCCATACAGTATTATGAGCCCTATATAATGCTCCATACAAAATACTGGATCCCATATAATTCACCACAGAGAATACTGCCTGGTCCCCATGTAATGCCATATGCAGGCTGGACCCCATACAGAGGCCCCACAAGCCCGCTGCATCCTCCCCGGGGCCCCCACAAGCCGGCTGCATCCCCCCAGGGCCCCCCTCAAGCCTGCATCACCCCCCCCAGAGCCCCCACATGCCTGCAGCATCCCCCCCATAGACCCCACAAGCCTGCAGCATCCCCCCCAGAGCACCCACAAGCCCACAGCATCCCCTCCAGGGCCCCACAAGCCCGCAGAATCCCCCCAGGGCCCCACAAGCCCGCAGCATCCCCTTAGGGCCCCCACAAGCCCGCAGCATCCCCCCGGGGCCCCCACAAGCCCTGGACCGTACCTGCATCACCACCAGTAAAGGTATTGAAGTTTACCCTTGTGTGTGTGCCTGTACTTCCTCTGGAACCGTCCTGCCGTCTCCCTCCTGCTTCCACCATCTTTCTACACCTCTACACTGCCCTGAGGCCTGCTCTACCTGTGGGGAGCCGTCCCATCATAGCTGCCCCTAACATCAGCCTCAGTGGACTGTCGCAGCGCTGGTAACCTCTTACCAGAATCCACAGGTGGCGTCACGACAATTTCCCCTATAAGCATCCCCCCCCCCTTTGAGTGACCGCCCTGGGCCACGGACTGGGCCAGCCACCGTGATATCCCCCGGCAACCAGAGGCCCGGCTGCCGAGTGCCCCACGGCCCTGGGGGCGAGTCACTATGCACAGTGGTTCATGAATTAATATTCACAGTGACCCTCCATCCTGTGATTAAAAGGGTCCGTACATTTGACACCTCCGTCTGACTCCCACAGTCTCCTCCGCACAGATCGATATTAAGATGGCCACCGCAATGGCATGGGGAGTGCAGCGGTGAGTCCAGAGCGCAGCTCCTCGCTCTAAAATGCCCATCAGAAAGAAGAGGTCAGACATTTATTTTCTATGAGCGCTCTATTATCCTATTTATCAAACATCAGCACTACAACAATCCGTCCTGAGCCGTGCTGGGATCTTTGAACATGGGCCCCCGGGAGGATCGGGCCTCTCATGGTGGAGCAGATCACACTCATTATAATCCATCACTGATAGAAGATACATAAACAACAATACAGGATGATTGTAAAACAGTGAGGTAATATTTTATTGAGCCACCAAACACACAATAAACATATCAAACAGTCCCAGCAAATACCTAATATGGTGCAAATTACAGAGTCTCACCCTTCCGCTGACTCGCTGGGATTAAAGCAGCTGCCAATCCGAGGGGCTTCTGGGGCTGACTACCCCCACCAATGGCACCCCCACCAAAGAGCACCCACAAAGAGGAGGTAACAACAAGCTTAGAAAGCTGACAGTCCATTGAGGTACGTGGCCAGGAGACCAGAAAGTTCCAACCTGGCTTCTCCGAACATATCCATGGAACTAGGTGACCGGAAGGTCCCGACTTGGCTTTTTCCGAGCATATTCACGAGTTCCAGGTGGCCGGAGTGTCCCAACCTGGCTACTCCAAACATCTCCATGGGACCAGGTGACTGGTGGGTCCCAACCTGGTTTTCCCAGATGTATCCATGGGTTCTATAGTAGTCAATGGAGCAGATCTGTATTCCTCCAGCCAGGGCTGTGGTCCCTTAAGCTGGCATCCTGTAGAAACCAAATCTGTGTCCCTCTTAATGGATTCATGGTGTTCTGTAGAGCTGTCCCATAGAGTGTTCCTGGCAGTGGTTTTGTAAAAAGACTCCTTTATGTAGTTTACAACTGTCCTTCTTCATGACTTCATCCACAGGTCAAGAGAAAGGGGTGGTGTTACTAATTCTCATTACTGGAGCATCCACAGTTCATCCCCCAATGTTGACTTGCAAACATTGCAAACATTGAAGGATAAACTATAAATTCCGAAACAATGCAAGTCAACAAATTGCATGGACTTATAAAATGGTAATCAACATATTTAGCAAACATCCATTGTTCAAAGAGCCGGCGTCCCTGTATTGCAAAGATAACAGTACAATAAACCAGAAGAGTTGATATAAGAGGTAAATAACCATTTATCAATTAACAAATATCACCTCAACCTACAAGATGAGTCAACATTCGGACTAATGACAAAAGATCATGTGCGTTGACCAACCGAAGAAAGAAACACATAAATTCAATAGTTAATAATTCAGGCAATAGTCTATCATTCTGGGCCTATGGAATTTACATCTGGATAATTACGATTAAATGCTGTGTCGTCACAGGCTCCTTTAGTTTTAGGGACTGGCAGGGGTCCTTTACAGTTGCTCTCCCACTAGTTCATCCTTCTTTCCTTTACTCCGTTTCAATAAAATATTTGGAAATATACAAAGTAAAAACTCAAATATAATTTTTTTTCTTACATTAAAACTAGATTTTATTAAAATAAACCCCCAAAAAACAAGAACAAAACAACTAAACCTGATTAACATCGCAGAGAACAACAACCCAAACTGTACAACGATCACATGATTTATCCGGCACGAAAAACAGCATCAAGAATAAAATAGTAAGAATTAATGGCAAAATTGTAGCTTTTGTTCATTTTGTCTCTATACTGCACGATAAACGCTGGAAAGAAAAAATATAAGAACCATTCCTGGGGTTTTGCCATTGAATGCTGGAAAAAATAAAAAAACATCAGCAGAATTGTTTTTTTATTAATCTCACGCAAAAGAAAAATGGAATAAAAATTATAAAAACTTTGTCTGTTCCCCAAAATGTTACCAGTGAATCCTATAGCTGCTCCGCATGGACCCAAACTGGTAAACTAAAAACTCCTGCATGCCCCGTGTGTGTGTGTGTATGTGTGTGTATGTATATATATATATACATACACATATATATATACTCCTCTGTACTATATGCACGGCAGAGCTCACACACCACAACACGCTCCGCTGCGGCGCCACAAAAAGAGCGGACCTGGCTGCACACACAGCTGCTCCTGTCACCTGTATACACAGTTGAAACCAGAAATTTACATACACTATATAAATGTTAGAACCCTCCTGTTTGTTTTTTCCATCTTGTGCTTTGCGGTCACAAGACCATCTGCCTTTATATTCCAGCTCCGCCCTTTTGGCTGTGTTGGACTTCAGTGTTGTTTGACTGCTTTGCTAGCCAGGTGCTTCTGTGCCTTTCTCTGTCAGTTCGCTTGGTCCTTCTGGGACCTCTAGTACCTTTTTGTCAGTTTATCTTTTTGTGTTCTGTAACAACTTCTCTGTTTAGGAGAAGTCCCATTTTTGTTCCAGTCCTTAGTTCTATTAGGGACCCCTCTCCTTTATGCTATAGGTCTTCGTTCAGACTAGCCGAGGACTAAGGCGGGTCTGTTCGCTAGGAACAGGCAGCCGCTACATCGTAGGGATTCAGCTTAGTCTTACTGTAGGGATAGCTTTCTCCCTTCTTTCCTTAGTACTTGTTGCAGCTCATAACAATAAAAAGACACATCTGCATGTTTTTCTCAATATCTGACATGAAATCAGAATAAACCTTCACGTTTTAGGTCAATTAGGATTACCATAATTTTTAAGATTTGCCAAATGCCAGAATAATAAGAGAGAGAGAATGTTTTAAAGCATTTTTATTACTTACTGCAAAGTCATAAATTTACATACACTAATATTGCTATACCTTTAAAAAATTCTGGACTGCCCATATGATGATGTCATGTGTTTGGAAACTTCTGATAGCTTTTTTGGCAACATCTCAGTTAATTAGAGACACACCTGTGGATGTATTTTAATGCACACCTGAAACACACTGCTTCTTTGTGTAGCATCATGGGAAAGTCTAAAGAAATCAACCAAGATATCAGGAAGAGAATTGTGGACTTGCACAAGTCTGGCTCATCCTTGGGTACAATTTCAAGATACCTGAAGGTGTCTCGTTAATCTGTACAAACAATTATATGCAAGTACAAAAAAGATGGGAATGTCCAGCCATCATACCGCTCAGGAAGGAGACGGGTTCTGTGTCCCAGAGATGAACGTGCTTTGGTCCGATATGTGCATATCAAGGACAAAAGCAAAAGATCTTGTGAAGATGATAGGGGAAGCTAATAAGATTGTGTCTATATCCACAGTGAAATGAGTACTGTATCAATATAGGCTGAAAGGCCACTGTGCCAGGAAGAAGCCATTACTCCAAAAGAAAGATAAAAAAGCCAGATTAATGTTTGCAAATGCACACAGGAACAAAGACCTTAATTTTTGGAGACATGTCCCGTGGTCTGATGAAACTAAAACTGAACTTTTTGGGCATAGTGACCATCGTTACTTTTGGAAGAAAAAAGGAGAAGCTTGGAAGCCTAAGAACACCATCCCAACTGTGAAACATGGGGGAGGCAGCATCATGTGGGGTTGATTTCCTGTAGGAGGGACTGGCGATAGCGCCACTCACAGGCATCACGTGACCCCCCGGCTGCAGCCGGCTCTTTCTTCCGCTGATGTCACGTCAAATGAGGGGTGACATTAGTGTCGCGGACCCCGCGGTGGATGCTAGGCTGTGGGCGGGGGTTACCCCGCTCGTCCCACCCAGCATCCTCCGCGCCCCACTCCCAATGAATGAAGAGAGGGAAAGAGGGAAACTTTTGACTTAGCAGTAAGTAATAAAAATGTCCTAAAACATTCTCTCTCTCTCTCATTATTCTGGCATTTGGCAAATATTAAAAATGATGGTAATCCTAATTGACCGAAAATGGGAAAGGTTTATTCTGATTTCATGTCAGATATTGAGAAAAACCTGCAGATGTGTCTATTTATACAGTGTATGGAAACTTCTGATTTCACCTGTGTATGTATATATATATATATATATGTGTGTATATTATATACACGGCGAAGCTCACACACCACAACACCCACAGCAGAGGAACTGGCTGCACACACACCTGTTCCTGTCAGTGCTGAGAGCGCCCCTCATATCGCTGCTGGCTCCGCCCCTCATATCGCTGCTGGCTCCGCCCCTCATATCGCTGCTGGCTCCGCATCTCATATCACTGCTGGCTCCGCCCCTCATATCGCTGCTGGCTCCGCCCCTCATATCGCTGCTGGCTCCGACCCTCATATCGCTGCTGGCTCCGCCCCTCACATCGCTGCTGGCTCCGACCATCAGCCGCTCACAGTCCTCAGCAATATGGAGACATCCGCACTGATCAGAATCCTTGGGGGCGTGGCCTGTCACTGTAGTCACACAAGGGTTGTCATGGAGATCTCAAGGGAAGGCAGGTGGGCGGGGCTTAGAGCAGGAAGTAGAAGCCGTGCAGTGTGATTGGCTCCTTACCTTCTGCCAGTAATGGAGCAGATATATGGCTCCTATATAATGGAGGGGGCTCAGGAGGGGTTCCCCACCCAAAAGGTCAGGGGATAAATAATACTGGACATGAGCGAGGGCAGGAGGACATTATTCTATATTGTAAGAAATCTGATTTCTTCTTTCCTCACAGTTTTTCCTGTGCAAGGCCACATGTATTGTGCGATAATCTGTGAATATGGGGGGATCTGCTCCTCACATCCACATCAATCCCCCCACGTCTGAGCTCTCCCTTACAGGGGTCTTCTGCTCTGCACATTGATGCCGTATCCATGGAGATGACATCATGGCCGGTACATGCGGATCTCCCCGATGGGACCCTCATGTATCTGGAGGACGAGGCACTGCTGCTCCTCGGGGAGAGGGGGCACAATTCCTGTACACATGATACAGGGGCTTCTGCCATCTCTGGGCTGAGAATAATGCTGGCAGCGCGCAGTCTACATGATGTGAGGATTACAAGTCTGCAGTCACAGAGAGTCACACAGATGACTGCAGCCTTCAGCTTCACACCGGACAATCCCTTTAAATACATGTATATTGGTCTAAAAATACTTTTTACTATTTTGCTTCATGTAACATTTGCTCTGTTCGGCCTTTACCAGCTTTTTGTTTCCCAGCAGCACATTGATGGCTGCAGAATGAGTTAACTTGAGATTCAGCCAGTGAGCTCCTTATGATCTGGAGTTTCCAGCTCTTTTATTTCTGCGATGATTTATGACTGCATCAGAGATCAGCCCAACTTTCATGCTGGTCTGTGAACATAATCAGCACAGAGAAGGTCAGAATGAGCTCACTGATAAATTCTCAGTGAGCTCATTCTGCAACTAGCAATGCAAAGGAAATAAAAAAGCCAAATTGTTTATGAAACGTTATTGAAAAAATATTTGTATGTATATATTTAGCCCAAAATGTCTGAGTGTCCATATCCTTAGTACCAGCACAGCTGAGGATTTGGTACAATCAGGGGCGTACATAGGAATCATGGGGCCCCATAGCAGAAGTTCTAATTGGGCCCCCCCCCCAACAAAAATATGTAAAAATGTAAATAATTGTCGGGGTCACAGAAGAGCAGATCTCACAACCTTCCAGCCTTTACATAGTAATTTTCCTCCTGCTGAAGTCCTAGATCCCTTTTTCATTGCCCATAAAGTGTGGTGCCAACAAAAGTGCCCCCCAAACACGGTATGATACCCCCATGGTGAATTCCTCCATATGCGCAGTATAATGACCCTACTGTACCCCACCTCAACTCACAGGGTAAAGTATGACACCAACACAGTATGATCATACCAAATGTCCCACACCTCTCCACACTCCATAGAGTATAATGCACTCGCAATGGTCCTCCACACAGTATAAGACTTTCGCCATGGTCCTCCACACAGTATAAGGCACTCGCCATGGTCCTCCACGCAGTATAATGCACTCCCTCGTGGTCCTCCACGCAGTATAATGCACTCCCTTGTGGTCCTCCACGCAGTATAATGCACTCCCACGTGGTCCTCCACACAGTACAATGCACTCTCCGTGGTCCTCCACACAGCACAATGCACTCCTCCATGGTCCTCCACACAGTACAATGCACTCCCCCATGGTCCTCCACACAGTACAATGCACTCCCCCATGGTCCTCCACACAGTACAATGCACTCCCCCATGGTCCTCCACACAGTATAAGACACTCGCCATGGTTCTCCACTCAGTATAATGCATTCCCCCATGGTCCTGTACGCAGTATAATGCAGCCCCCCATAGGGTAAAATGCAGCCCCCCCTACCCGTAGGGTAAAATGCAGCCCCAGTCCTCCAGTATTATCAGTACACACTGATTTACAAATAAATACATACTTACCGCTCCTCGTTCCCTGCTGCTTCAGTCTCTGCAGCTGATCACCTCAGCAGCTGCCAGCTCCACTGTCTGACACAGCGTGGCGCGTCATCATGCTGCTGCGTCAGACGCAGAGGAGGAATGATGGGAGAGGGAGTGTCACATGATGCTCCCTCCTCCAGGTTTTCGTGGGCCCCGGGCGAAAGAATCTCAGTGGCCCCTTTAACACATCCAACCATTCATGATGCACAGATACAGCAGAGAAATTATAGATATAGATATAGTACAATGCCAAACATTTCACTGACTTCTTACATTTCATGAGTGATATCTATTGTAAATTCTACAATAGCTCAGAATCCGGTGAATCCTCACAGCGCACAGTGCAGACCGGACAGTATAGTCCTCCATACAGTGTTATGGCACCACTAAGAACTCCATACAATATTATGGGCACCACATAGTCCTCCATACAGTATTATGAGCCCCATATAATGCTCCATACAAAATACTGGATCCCATATAATTCACCATAGAGAATACTGCCTGGTCCCCATGTAATGCCATATGCAGGCTGGACCCCATACAGAGGCCCCACAAGCCCCCCACAAGCCTGCAGCATCCCCCCCAGAGCCCCCACAAGCCCGCAGCATCCCCCCCCAGAGCACCCACAAGCCGGCAGCATCCCCCCCAGAGCACCCACAAGCCCGCTGCATCCCCCCCAGAGCACCCACAAGCCCGATGCATCCCCCCCAGGGCCCCCACAAGCCTGCTGCATCCCCCCGGGGCCCCCACAAGCCTGCAGCACACCCCCCCAGAGCTCCCACAAGCCCGCAGTATCCCCCAAGGGCCCCCACAAGCCCACAGCATCCCCCCCAGGGCCCCCACAAGCCCACAGCATCCCCCCACCAGAGCCCCCACAAGCTCACAGCATCCCCCCCCAGAGCCCCCACAAGCTCGCAGCATCCCCGCCAGAGCCTCCACAAGCCCGCAGCATCCCCCCAGAGCACCCACAAGCCCGCAGCATTCCCCCCCAGAGCACCCACAAGCCCACAGCATCCCCCCAGGGCCCCACAAGCCCGCAGCATCCCCCCCAGAGCACCCACAAGCCCACAGCATCCCCCCAGGGCCCCACAAGCCCGCAGCATCCCCCCAGGGCCCCACAAGCCCGCAGCATCCCCCCCAGGGCCCCACAAGCCCACAGCATTCCCGCCCCAGAGCCCCCACAAGCCCACAGCATCCCCCCCAGGGCCCCACAAGCCTGCAGCATCCCCCCCAGAGCACCCACAAGCCCACAGCATCCCCCCAGGGCCCCACAAGCCCGCAGCATCCCCCCCAGGGCCCCACAAGCCCACAGCATTCACCCCCCCAGAGCCCCCACAAGCTCGCAGCATCCCCCCCAGAGCCCCCACAAGACCGCAGAATCCCCCTTAGGGCCCCCCTAAGCCCGCAGCATCCCCCCCAGAGCCCTCACAACCCCGTAGCATCCCCTTAGGGCCCCCACAAGCACGCATTATCCCTGCATTATTCCCCAGAGCCCCCTAAGATCTCCACAAGCATTAATTAACCCCACCAGACTGCCCTCCAGCATTAACCCCCCCAAATCCCTCACTCGCAAGTATCAAGCCCCCTCACCCCAAAAACAACAAGAAGAAAAGACATCAGACCAGCAATTAATAGAACAATCTCCTGTTTCTCAGCTTAGGATACTGACCTCCTCCTGCAGCTTCACCGGCAGCTCTGTCTCTGCATGAGACTCTGGCGTCTGGTGCTGAACTAGAACACGCCCCCGGAAATGACATCACACCTGGAAGGATCCCATACATTCTAGTGTCTAGGGCACATGAAGAGGTAATTATTGTGACGGCCGGGGCCCTGAGCAGACGGGGGGGCCCATAGTGCGCGGGATGCCCGACGGCGAGTAAGCCCCCCGCCTGCTCAGGGCCCCGCCGCTTGCCTGGGTGCAGGAGGGGGACCCGATGCGGGGGTACACAGTGCAGGCGACTGCTATGGGGCCCCCCCAGCTCACGGGCCCCATAGCAGTCGCGTGGCCTGCCGCCATTGGCGGGACGCCACTCGGTACAATGGTGTCTGGCCTGGACAATCCTCTGTAAGGGAAACCAAGTCCGAACTGATACTTTTTCCCTGCACTGATACATTGTAGCAAACGGTCAGGACAGGAGGGGGATGTCTAGACTGAATACCATTGTAATAAATGCTCCGCTGCTGTCAGGATTAGATTTTTTTCAGGTTCTGGATATTAACAAGAATGATTATATTCTCAGACAACAAGCAGAGATCTTACAAATGGCAGAAAAGTTGAATAATCCTTCATTGCGGAGAGGAGAACTTTCCTCCTGTATCCGGCGGATCGTCCTGTGGCTGAGAACAGTCTTTGCGGAGCGATTCCTCCCTATGAGGGGAACGTCGGCGCGGTGGAGCTGCTGTATCAGCCACGGAGGGGAATGAAGAGCAAGAAAGATTTATCCCTCATCCTGGAGGATCCGGAACTGAAGACTGCGGAGATCAAAGCTGAAGGTGAAGCCACATGTGATCTGTATACATCGGCAAAGGGGCCGTCACATGAGGAAATCCCCCCATATATATGGAGATGGCGATCTGTGGGGGCCGGACACAGAATGGGTGTGTGGTGTAACCAAAGAGAACACTAAGTCAGCACAGGAGCTGTGTACACAAAACGGAAGCATTCTGCAAAGTTACTTTATTCTCTTTATCCCCTTCCCGACATCCGCAGAATTTAAGTGTCGCAATTCCAATGAGTTGTGGATTTTTGGTTCAAGTTGCCCAATGGGACCAAAAAATAATGTGATAGAAAAGTATTAAAATTGAAATTCATATATATAAAAAAATCCTTTGAAATTTCCTACCTCCATTTGTCAATACAAAGCAAGACTAAAAGATTATATATATATATTTATTTATTTAGTATTGACACACTGACAAAAAGTCCGATCTATCAAATCATAAATATATTAACCCCTACAGCAAATGCCCAACAGCAAAGATAATCTAAACACCCAATTTTTTTTTCTTTTTGGGTAATTTTACCTCCCAAAAAATGCATCAAAAAGAGATGAAAAGTTTGTAGACGGCAGAGAATGGCATCAATAACCCCCGCAGGTCGGCGAGCAGAAAGCGAACCTCGCCCAGATTCATCAGCAGAAGCATGGAACAAATGCAGGGTCTCACAAAATGGTGACACAATACCGGGTTATTAATTACTGTTTGGTGACACCATAATACGGCAATTCTGGCTTCTTAATTTATTTTTCCGCTATTTAACGTGCGGTTTAAATAATTTGGGCTTTGATAGGTCGGACTTTTACAGACACGACAATATAAAATGTTTCATTTTTAATTTCTTTTTTTTTACCTCGGAAAAAAGGGGTGATTTAACATTTTTGTTTATTTTTTTTCCTTTATAAAACTTTTTCTTTTTTTTCCATTTTTACTTTCTTTTTTTATGTCCCCTTAGGGCACTTGAACCTGCAATCTCTTGACTGCTTATTCTATATACAGTAATCCTCTAGTAATGCAGTATACAGTTTATAAGATTAAGTTCAGACTGTGGATGAACTTCACAGGAGTACCAAGATGGCAGCCATGCAGGCCTTCACCATTCCCCTGACTGCCATTGTCATCCATTTCCTGGCGATAGCTCAATTTAAATGCCGCTGTTGGCTCAGGTGGCCACAGTCTACTCAAGTCGCTGCTGTCGGCTCAGGTCACCGCTGTTCTGGGCTGGCTGGCAAATTGCACACAGTAGCAACCCATCCTTATTGAGTTTTATCTGTGGCTGATTCATAAAGTGAGTAAAGGTTACAAAGCTTTAAAAAGATAAAGCCGGTGTTATGATGTAATAGTTGAGGTCAAATGCCGACTAGATTCTCATCCACTTCTATCAGTGGGCTACTCAGAGAGGTGTCTGAGACTCTAGTCAGCATGTGACCAGGCTCGGACTGGCCTGCTGGGGAATTCCCCGGTGGGCCCCACTGCAGGGCCAGCACTGACAAGAGAAGGAAGGCTCCTCCCACTCCTACCCTAGCACAGCTATGCACTTGTCTATACATCGTATGCTGTGTGTATGGGGGTGTGTGGTTTGACTTGTCTATATACCGTATGCTGTGTGTGGGGGGGACTTGTCTATATACCATATGCTGTGTGTGGGGGACTTGTCTATATACCGTATGCTGTGTGTGGGGGACTTATCTATATACTGTATGCTGTGTGTGGGGGACTTGTCTATATACCGTATGCTGTGTGTGGGGGACTTGTCTATATACTATATGCTGTGTGTGGGGGACTTGTCTATATACTGTATGCTGTGTGTGGGGGACTTGTCTATATACCGTATGCTGTGGGGGGGACTTGTCTATATACTGTATGCTGTGTGTGGGGAACTTGTCTATATACCGTATGCTGTGTGTGGGGGACTTGTCTATATACCGTATGCTGTGTGTGGGGAACTTGTCTATATACCGTATGCTGTGTGGGGGGGACTTGTCTATATACCGTATGCTGTGTGCGGGGGACTTGTCTATATACCGTATGCTGTGTGTGGGGGACTTGTCTATATACTGTATGCTGTGTATGGGGGACTTGTCTATATACTGTATGCTGTGTGTGGGGAACTTGTCTATATACCGTATACTGTGTGTGGGGGACTTGTCTATATACCGTATGCTGTGTGTGGGGGACTTGTCTATATACTGTATGCTGTGTGTGGGGGACTTGTCTATATACCGTATGCTGTGGGGGGGACTTGTCTATATACTGTATGCTGTGTGTGGGGAACTTGTCTATATACCGTATGCTGTGTGGGGGGACTTGTCTATATACCGTATGCTGTGTGTGGGGGACTTGTCTATATACAGTATGCTGTGTGTGGGGCACTTGTCTATATACCGTATGCTGTGTGTGGGGGACTTGTCTATATACCGTATGCTGTGTTGGGGGGACTTGTCTATATACCGTATGATGTGTGGGGGGGACTTGTCTATATACCGTATGCTGTGTGTGGGGGACTTGTCTATATACCGTATGATGTGTGTGGGGGACTTGTCTATATACCGTATGCTGTGTGTGGGGGACTTGTCTATATACTGTATGCTATGTGTGGGGGACTTGTCTATATACCGTATGCTGTGTGGGGGGGACTTGTCTATATACCGTAAGCTGTGTGTGGGGGACTTGTCTATATACTGTATGCTGTGTGTGGGGGACTTGTCTATATACCGTATGCTGTGTGTGGGGGACTTGTCTATATACCGTAAGCTGTGTGTGGGGGACTTGTCTATATACTGTATGCTGTGTGTGGGGGACTTGTCTATATACCGTATGCTGTGTGGGGGGGACTTGTCTATATACCATATGCTGTGTGTGGGGGACTTGTCTATATACCGTATGCTGTGTGTGGGGGACTTATCTATATACTGTATGCTGTGTGTGGGGGACTTGTCTATATACCGTATGTTGTGTGTGGGGGACTTGTCTATATACTGTATGCTGTGTGTGGGGGACTTGTCTATATACTGTATGCTGTGTGTGGGGGACTTGTCTATATACCGTATGCTGTGGGGGGGACTTGTCTATATACTGTATGCTGTGTGTGGGGAACTTGTCTATATACCGTATGCTGTGTGTGGGGGACTTGTCTATATACCGTATGCTGTGTGTGGGGAACTTGTCTATATACCGTATGCTGTGTGGGGGGGACTTGTCTATATACCGTATGCTGTGTGCGGGGGACTTGTCTATATACCGTATGCTGTGTGTGGGGGACTTGTCTATATACTGTATGCTGTGTATGGGGGACTTGTCTATATACTGTATGCTGTGTGTGGGGAACTTGTCTATATACCGTATACTGTGTGTGGGGGACTTGTCTATATACCGTATGCTGTGTGTGGGGGACTTGTCTATATACTGTATGCTGTGTGTGGGGGACTTGTCTATATACCGTATGCTGTGGGGGGGACTTGTCTATATACTGTATGCTGTGTGTGGGGAACTTGTCTATATACCGTATGCTGTGTGGGGGGACTTGTCTATATACCGTATGCTGTGTGTGGGGGACTTGTCTATATACAGTATGCTGTGTGTGGGGCACTTGTCTATATACCGTATGCTGTGTGTGGGGGACTTGTCTATATACCGTATGCTGTGTTGGGGGGACTTGTCTATATACCGTATGATGTGTGGGGGGGACTTGTCTATATACCGTATGCTGTGTGTGGGGGACTTGTCTATATACCGTATGATGTGTGTGGGGGACTTGTCTATATACCGTATGCTGTGTGTGGGGGACTTGTCTATATACTGTATGCTATGTGTGGGGGACTTGTCTATATACCGTATGCTGTGTGTGGGGGACTTGTCTATATACCGTATGCTGTGTGTGGGGGACTTGTCTATATACCGTATGCTGTGTGGGGGACTTGTCTATATACTGTATGCTGTGTGTGGGGGACTTGTCTATATACCGTATGCTATGTGGAGGACTTGTCTATATACTGTATTCTGTGGGGGGGGGACTTGTCTATATACCGTATGCTGTGTGGGGGGTACTTGTCTATATACCGTATGCTGTGTGTGGGGGGGACTTGTCTATATACCGTATGCTGTGTGGGGGGACTTGTCTATATACTGTATGCTGTGTGGGGGGGACTTGTCTATATACCGTATGCTGTGTGGGGGGGACTTGTCTATATACTGTATGCTGTGTGTGGGGGACTTGTCTATATACCGTATGCTGTGTATGGGGGACTTGTCTATATACCGTATGCTGTGTGTGGTGGACTTGTCTATATACTGTATGCTGTGTGGGGGGGACTTGTCTATATACCGTATGCTGTGTGGGGGACTTGTCTATATACCGTATGCTGTGTGTGGGGGACTTGTCTATATACTGTATGCTGTGTGTGGGGGGGACTTGTCTATATACCGTATGCTGTGTGGGGGGACTTGTCTATATACCATATGCTGTGTGTGGGGGACTTGTCTATATACTGTATGCTGTGTGTGGGGGACTTGTCTATATACTGTATGCTGTGTGGGGGGACTTGTCTATATACCGTATGCTGTGTGGGGGGGACTTGTCTATATACTGTATGCTGTGTGTGGGGGGGACTTGTCTATATACCGTATGCTGTGTGGGGGGACTTGTCTATATACCGTATGCTGTGTGTGGGGGACTTGTCTATATACCGTATGGGGGGGACTAGTCTATATACCGTATGCTGTGTGTGGGGGACTTGTCTATATACTGTATGCTGTGTGGGGGGGACTTGTCTATATACCATATGCTGTGTGTAGGGGACTTGTCTATATACCGTATGCTGTGTGGGGGACTTGTCTATATACTGTATGCTGTGTGTGGGGGACTTGTCTATATACTGTATGCTGTGTGGGGGGACTTGTCTATATACCGTATGCTGTGTGGGGGGGACTTGTCTATATACTGTATGCTGTGTGTGGGGAGGACTTGTCTATATACCGTATGCTGTGTGGGGGGACTTGTCTATATACCGTATGCTGTGTGTGGGGGACTTGTCTATATACCGTATGGGGGGGACTTGTCTATATACCGTATGCTGTGTGTGGGGGACATGTCTATATACTGTATGCTGTGTGGGGGGGACTTGTCTATATACCGTAAGCTGTGTGTGGGGGACTTGTCTATATACTGTATGCTGTGTGTGGGGGGGACTTGTCTATATACCGTATGCTGTGTGTGGGGGACTTGTCTATATACCGTATGCTGTGTGGGAGGGACTTGTCTATATACTGTATGCTGTGTGGGGGGACTTGTCTATATACCGTATGCTGTGTGGGGGGACTTGTCTATATACCGTATGCTGTGTGGGGGGGACTTGTCTATATACTGTATGCTGTGTGTGGGGGGGACTTGTCTATATACCGTATGCTGTGTGTGGGGGACTTGTCTATATACTGTATGCTGTGTGTGGGGGACTTGTCTATAGACTGTATGCTGTGTGGGGGGACTTGTCTATATACCGTATGCTGTGTGTGGGGGACTTGTCTATATACCGTATGGGGGGGACTTGTCTATATACCGTATGCTGTGTGTGGGGGACTTGTCTATATACTGTATGCTGTGTGGGGGGGACTTGTCTATATACCGTAAGCTGTGTGTGGGGGACTTGTCTATATACTGTATGCTGTGTGTGGGGGACTTGTCTATATACCGTATGCTGTGTGTGGGGGACTTGTCTATATACCGTAAGCTGTGTGTGGGGGACTTGTCTATATACTGTATGCTGTGTGTGGGGGACTTGTCTATATACTGTATGCTGTGTGTGGGGGACTTGTCTATATACCGTATGCTGTGTGGGGGGGACTTGTCTATATACTGTATGCTGTGTGGGGGGGACTTGTCTATATACCGTAAGCTGTGTGTGGGGGACTTGTCTATATACTGTATGCTGTGTGTGGGGGACTTGTCTATATACCGTATGCTGTGTGGGGGGGACTTGTCTATATACCGTAAGCTGTGTGTGGGGGACTTGTCTATATACTGTATGCTGTGTGTGGGGGACTTGTCTATATACCGTATGCTGTGTGGGGGGACTTGTCTATATACTGTATGCTGTGTGGGGGGACTTGTCTATATACTGTATGCTGTGTGGGGGGACTTGTCTATATACCGTAAGCTGTGTGTGGGGGACTTGTCTATATACTGTATGCTGTGTGTGGGGGACTTGTCTATATACCGTATGCTGTGTGGGGGGGACTTGTCTATATACTGTATGCTGTGTGGGGGGGACTTGTCTATATACCGTAAGCTGTGTGTGGGGGACTTGTCTATATACTGTATGCTGTGTGTGGGGGACTTGTCTATATACCGTATGCTGTGTGGGGGGGACTTGTCTATATACCGTAAGCTGTGTGTGGGGGACTTGTCTATATACTGTATGCTGTGTGTGGGGGACTTGTCTATATACCGTATGCTGTGTGGGGGGGACTTGTCTATATACTGTATGCTGTGTGGGGGGACTTGTCTATATACCGTATGCTGTGTATGGGGGACTTGTCTATATACTGTATGCTGTGTGTGGGGGGACTTGTCTATATACTGTATGCTGTGTGTGGGGGACTTGTCTATATACCGTATGCTGTGTGTGGGGGACTTGTCTATATACCGTATGCTGTGTGTGGGGGACTTGTCTATATACCGTATGCTGTGTATGGGGGACTTGTCTATATACCGTATGCTGTGTGTGGGGGCTTGTCTATATACTGTATTCTGTGTGTGGGGGACTTGTCTATATACCGTATGCTGTGTGGGGGGGACTTGTCTGTATACTGTATGCTGTGTGTGGGGGGGACTTGTCTATATACCGTATGCTGTGTGGGGGGGACTTGTCTATATACTGTATGCTGTGTGGGGGGACTTGTCTATATACCGTATGCTGTGTGGGGGGGACTTGTCTATATACTGTATGCTGTGTGTGGGGGGGACTTGTCTATATACCGTATGCTGTGTGTGGGGGACTTGTCTATATACTGTATGCTGTGTGTGGGGGACTTGTCTATAGACTGTATGCTGTGTGGGGGGACTTGTCTATATACCGTATGCTGTGTGTGGGGGACTTGTCTATATACCGTATGGGGGGGACTTGTCTATATACCGTATGCTGTGTGTGGGGGACTTGTCTATATACTGTATGCTGTGTGGGGGGGACTTGTCTATATACCGTAAGCTGTGTGTGGGGGACTTGTCTATATACTGTATGCTGTGTGTGGGGGACTTGTCTATATACCGTATGCTGTGTGTGGGGGACTTGTCTATATACCGTAAGCTGTGTGTGGGGGACTTGTCTATATACTGTATGCTGTGTGTGGGGGACTTGTCTATATACTGTATGCTGTGTGTGGGGGACTTGTCTATATACCGTATGCTGTGTGGGGGGGACTTGTCTATATACTGTATGCTGTGTGGGGGGGACTTGTCTATATACCGTAAGCTGTGTGTGGGGGACTTGTCTATATACTGTATGCTGTGTGTGGGGGACTTGTCTATATACCGTATGCTGTGTGGGGGGGACTTGTCTATATACTGTATGCTGTGTGGGGGGGACTTGTCTATATACCGTAAGCTGTGTGTGGGGGACTTGTCTATATACTGTATGCTGTGTGTGGGGGACTTGTCTATATACCGTATGCTGTGTGGGGGGGACTTGTCTATATACCGTAAGCTGTGTGTGGGGGACTTGTCTATATACTGTATGCTGTGTGTGGGGGACTTGTCTATATACCGTATGCTGTGTGGGGGGACATGTCTATATACTGTATGCTGTGTGGGGGGACTTGTCTATATACTGTATGCTGTGTGGGGGGACTTGTCTATATACCGTAAGCTGTGTGTGGGGGACTTGTCTATATACTGTATGCTGTGTGTGGGGGACTTGTCTATATACCGTATGCTGTGTGGGGGGGACTTGTCTATATACTGTATGCTGTGTGGGGGGGACTTGTCTATATACCGTAAGCTGTGTGTGGGGGACTTGTCTATATACTGTATGCTGTGTGTGGGGGACTTGTCTATATACCGTATGCTGTGTGGGGGGGACTTGTCTATATACCGTAAGCTGTGTGTGGGGGACTTGTCTATATACTGTATGCTGTGTGTGGGGGACTTGTCTATATACCGTATGCTGTGTGGGGGGGACTTGTCTATATACTGTATGCTGTGTGGGGGGACTTGTCTATATACCGTATGCTGTGTATGGGGGACTTGTCTATATACTGTATGCTGTGTGTGGGGGGACTTGTCTATATACTGTATGCTGTGTGTGGGGGACTTGTCTATATACCGTATGCTGTGTGTGGGGGACTTGTCTATATACCGTATGCTGTGTGTGGGGGACTTGTCTATATACCGTATGCTGTGTATGGGGGACTTGTCTATATACCGTATGCTGTGTGTGGGGGCTTGTCTATATACTGTATTCTGTGTGTGGGGGACTTGTCTATATACCGTATGCTGTGTGGGGGGGACTTGTCTGTATACTGTATGCTGTGTGTGGGGGGGACTTGTCTATATACCGTATGCTGTGTGGGGGGGACTTGTCTATATACTGTATGCTGTGTGTGGGGGACTTGTCTATATACTGTACGCTGTGTGGGGGGACTTGTCTATATACTGTATGCTGTGTGGGGGGGACTTGTCTATATACCGTATGCTGTGTGTGGGGAACTTGTCTATATACCGTATGCTGTGTGGGGGGCTTGTCTATATACCGTATGCTGTGTGTGGGGGACTTGTCTATATACTGTATGCTGTGTGTGGGGACTTGTCTATATACTGTATGCTGTGTGTGGGGGACTTGTCTATATACCGTATGCTGTGTGTGGGGGACATGTCTATATACTGTATGCTGTGTATGGGGGACTTGTCTATATACCGTATGCTGTGTGGGGGACTTGTCTATATACTGTGGGCTGTGTGTGGGGGACTTGTCTATATACCGTATGCTGTGTGTGGGGGACTTGTCTATATACCGTATGCTGTGTGTGGGGACTTGTCTATATACCGTATGCTGTGTGTGGGGGACTTGTCTATATACCGTATGCTGTGTGTGGGGACTTGTCTATATACCGTATGCTGTGTGTGGGGACTTGTCTATATACCGTATGCTGTGTGGGGTACTTGTCTATATACTGTATGCTGTGTGTGGGGGACTTGTCTATATACCGTATGCTGTGTGTGGGGGACTTGTCTATATACCGTATGCTGTGTGGGGGGACTTGTCTATATACCGTAAGCTGTGTGTGGGGGACTTGTCTATATACCGTATGCTGTGTGTGGGGGAGGGGGTGCTGGACTTGGTTCTCTTTGCTATATGTGGGGGAGCGGGGACCTGGCTATATACTGTGTGTGGGGGAGCGGGGACCTTGGCTATATACTTTGTGTGGGGGAGCGGGGACCTGGATAAATATGCTATACATGGAGGAGGGGACCTTGGCTATATAGTGTGTGTGGGGGAGCGGGGACCTGGCTATATACTGTGTGTGGGGGAGCAGGGACCTGGCTATATACTGTGTGTGGGGGAGCGGGGATCTTGGCTATATACTTTGTGTGGGGGAGCGGGGACCTGGCTATATACTTTGTGTGGGGGTGCGGGGACCTTGGCTATATACTTTGTGTGGGGGAGCGGGGACCTGGCTATATACTGTGTGTGGGGGAGCGGGGACCTTGTCTATATACTGTGTGTGGGGGAGCGGGGACCTGGCTATATGTGGTAGGTGTGGGGCAGTTGATGTTACGGGGGCAGCTTTATTGTGAATGTATATGTAGTGGGTACAATGTGGAGGACTCTTTATAGATCACAGACATCATATGTGCTGATCAGGAGCCTTTCTGTGAATGCTATGTGTCAGGTCAGAGCTGCACTATTGCTAGATGATCTTGTGGGGTGAACGTCTCATTCAGACGTCTGTTTTTTTACATCCATGTTATTGACAGACATAATACGCACCTTTATCATCTATGGGGCAGCTCACATATCCATATATATATATATATTTTTTTATTTGCATATAGTAACAAACATTGATACAATTCGGATCGATCCCTTTGATGAAAATCAGTTTTGTTTTTTTTGGCTTTTTTTTTAATGTACCAGAAAACTACAGATGTCTGAATGAGGCCTGAAGATCTGTTCAAATGTGGCAGATTGTTCCTGGAGGATTTCCATAGAAAATCAGAGCAAATTAGCAAAAATCCGCAAGAAAATCCACAACAGCAAATTTGCACTTCATGATTTTGGTGCAGATCTTTCTGGTAATTCACTGTGGAAAACAGCAGCGTGTAAAATAAAAAGAAATAAACTTGCTGGGAGCTGTAGTCCCTCACCACATACTGCAGTGCTATTATGACGCAGTAATGGTTTAGTTACATGATCGGTGCCTGCGCTGTCACTTGCTGGGAGTTGTAGTCCCTCACCACATACTGCAGTGCTATTATAACGCAGTGATGGTTTAGTTACATGACCAGTGCCTGCGTTGTCACTTGCTGGGAGTTGTAGTCCCTCACCACATACTGCAGTGCTATTATGACGCAGTGATGGTTTAGTTACATGATCGGTGCCTGCGCTGTCACTTGCTGGGAGTTGTAGTCCCTCACCACATACTGCAGTGCTATTATGACGCAGAGATGGTTTAGTTACATGATCGGTGCCTGCGCTGTCACTTGCTGGGAGTTGTAGTCCCTTACCACATACTGCAGTGCTATTATGACGCAGTGATGGTGAACTGTGTATCTAATCCTATCCTGTGTGATACTGTTTGCTGAGCCATGTATCTAATCCCGCCCTGTGCGATACTGTCTGCTGAGCCGTGTATCTAATCCACTCCTGTGTGATACTGTCTGCTGAGCTGTGTTTCTAATCCTCTCCTGTGTGATACTGTCTGCTGAGCAGTGTATCTAATCCTCTCCTGTGCGATACTGTCTGCTGAGCCGTGTATCTAATCCTCTCCTGGTGAAACTGTGTGCTGAGCTGTGTATCTAATGCCATCCTGTGTGATACTGTCTGCTGAGCTGTGTATCTAATCCTCTCCTGTGTGATACTGTCTGCTGAGCTGTGTATCTAATCCTCTAATGTGTGATACTGTCTGCTGAGCTGTGTATCTAATCGTCTCCTGTGTGATACTGTCTGATGAACTGTGTATCTAATCCTATCCTGTGTGATACTGTCTGCTGAGCCGTGTATCTAATCCCGCCCTGTGCGATACTGTCTGCTGAGCAGTGTATCTAATCCACTCCTGTGTGATACTGTCTGCTGAGCTGTGTATCTAATCCTCTGTGTAATACTGTGTGTTGAGCCGTGTATCTAATCCTCTCCCGTGTGATACTGTCTGCTGAGCAGTGTATCTAATCTTATCCTGTGTGATACTGTCTGCTGAGCTGTGTATCTAATCCCCTCCTGTGTGATACTGTCTGCTGAGCTGTGTATCTAATCCTATGATGTGTATCTAATCCTCTCCTGTGTGATACTGTCTACTGAGCCGTGTATCTAATCCCCTCCTGTGATACTGTCTGCTGAGCCGTGTATCTAATCCTATCCTGTGTGATACTGTCTGCTGAGCTGTGTATCTAATCCTATCCTGTGTGATACCATCTGCTGAGCAGTGTATCTAATCCTATCCTGTGTGATACTGTTTGTTGACCTGTGTATCTAATCCTATGCTGTGTGATACTGTCTGGTGAGCTGTGTATCTAATCCTGTACAGTGATACTGTCTGCTGAGCAGTGTATCTAATCCTATCCTGTGTGATACTGTCTGCTGAGCTGTGTATCTAATCCTGTCCTGTGTGATACTGTCTGCTGAGCTGTGCATCTAATCCTATCCTGTGTGATACTGTCTGGTGAGCTGTGTATCTAATCCTGTACAGTGATACTGTCTGCTGAGCTGTGTATCTAATCCTGTCCTGTGTGATACTGTCTGCTGAGCAGTGTATCTAATCATCCCCTGTGTGATACTGTCTGCTGAGCTGTGTATCTAATCCTCTCCTGTGTGATACTGTCTGCTGAGCCGTGTATCTAATCCTATCCTGTGTGATACTGTCTGCTGATCCGTGTATCTCTAATCCTACCCTGTGTGACACTGTCTGCTGAGCCGTGTATCTAATCCTCTCCTGTGTGATACCGTCTGCTGAGCTGTGTATCTAATCCTCTCCTGTGTGATACCGTCTGCTGAGCTGTGTATCTAATCCTATCCTGTGTGATACTGTCTGCTCAGCCGTGTATCTAATCCACTCCTGTGTGATACTGTCTGCTGAGCAGTGTATCTAATACTATCCTGTGTGATACTGTCTGCTCAGCCGTGTATCTAATCCACTCCTGTGTGATACTGTCTGCTGAGCTGTGTATCTAATCCTATGCTGTGTGATACTGTCTGCTGATCTGTGTATCTAATCCTCTCCTGTGTGATACTGTCTGCTGAGCTGTGTATCTAATCCTACGCTGTGTGATACTGTCTGCTGATCTGTGTATCTAATCCTCTCCTGTGTGATACTGTCTGCTGAGCTGTGTATCTAATCCTGTCCTCTGTGATACTGTCTGCTGAGCCGTGTATCTAATCCTATGCTGTGTGATACTGTCTGCTGAACTGTGTATCTAATCCTCTCCTGTGTGATACTGTCTGCTGAGCTGTGTATCTAATCCTGTCCTGTGTGATACTGTCTGCTGAGCCGTGTATCTAATCCTATGCTGTGCGATACTGTCTGCTGAGCTGTGTATCTAATCCTATGCTGTGTGATACTGTCTGCTGAGCTGTGTATCTAATCATATGCTGTGTGATACTGTCTGCTGAGCCGTGTATCTAATCCACTCCTGTGTGATACTGCCTGCTGAACTGTGTATCTAATCCTATGCTGTGTGATACTGTCTCCTCAGCTGTGTATCTAATCCCCTCCTGTGTGATACTGTCTGCTGAGCCGTGTATCTAATCCTATGCTGTGTGATACTGTCTGCTGAGCCATGTATCTAATCCTCTCCTGTGAGATACTGTCTGCTGAGCTGTGTATCTAATCCTCTCCTGTGAGATACTGTCTGCTGAGCCGTGTATCTAATCCTCTCCTGTATGATACTGTCTGCTGAGCTGCGTATCTAATCCTCTCCTGTGTGATACTGTCTGATGAACTCTGTATCTAATCCTGTCCTGTGTGATACTGTCTGCTGAGCTGTGCATCTAATCCTCTCCTGTGTAATACTGTCTGCTGTAATGTGTATCTAATCTTATCCTGTGTGATACTGTCTGCTGAGCTGTGTATCTAATCCCCTCCTGTGTGATACTGTCTGCTGAGCTGTGTATCTAATCCCCTCCTGTGTGATACTGTCTGTTGAGCCGTGTATCTAATCCTATGCTGTGTGATACTGCCTGCTGAGCTGTGTATCTAAACCTATGCTGTGTATCTCATCCTCTCCTGTGTGATACTGTCTGCTGAGCTGTGTATCTAATACTCTCCTGTGTGATACTGTCTGCTGAGCAGTGTATCTAATACTCTCCTGTGTGATACTGTCTGATGAACCGTGTATCTAATCCCGCCCTGTGCGATACTGTCTGCTGAGCCGTGTATCTAATCCACTCCTGTGTGATACTGTCTGCTGAGCTGTGTATCTAATCCTATGCTGTGTGATACTGTCTGCTGATCTGTGTATCTAATCCTCTCCTGTGTGATACTGTCTGCTGAGCTGTGTATCTAATCCTACGCTGTGTGATACTGTCTGCTGAGCTGTGTATCTAATCCTCTCCTGTGTGATACTGTCTGCTGAGCTGTGTATCTAATCCTGTCCTGTGTGATACTGTCTGCTGAGCCGTGTATCTAATCCTATGCTGTGTGATACTGTCTGCTGAGCTGTGTATCTAATCTTATACTGTGTGATACTGCCTTCTGAGTTGTGTATCTAATCCTATGCTGTGTGATACTGTATGCTGAGCAGTGTATCTAATCCTCTCCTGTGTGATACTGTCTCCTCAGCTGTGTATCTAATCCCCTCCTGTGTGATACTGTCTGATGAGCCGTGTATCTAATCCTCTCCTGTGTGATACTGTCTGCTGAGCTGTGCATCTAATCCTCTCCTGTGTAATACCATCTGCTGAGCTGCGTATCTAATCTTATCCTGTGTGATACTGTCTGCTGAGCTGTGTATCTAATCCCCTCCTGTGTGATACTGTCTGTTGAGCCGTGTATCTAATCCTATGCTGTGTGATACTGTCTGCTGAGCTGTGTATCTAAACCTATGCTGTGTATCTCATCCTCTCCTGTGTGATACTGTCTGCTGAGCTGTGTATCTAATCCTCTCCTGTGTGATACTGTCTGCTGAGCTATGTATCTAATCCTGTGTGATACTGTCTGCTGAGCTGTGCATCTAATCCTATCCTGTGTGATACTATCCGCAGAGCAGTGTATCTAATCTTATCCTGTGTGATACTGTCTGCTGAGCTGTGTATCTAATCCCCTCCTGTGTGATACTGTCTGCTGAGCTGTGTATCTAATCCCCTCCTGTGTGATACTGTCTGCTGAACCGTGTATCTAATCCTATGCTGTGTGATACTGTCTGCTGAGATGTGTGTCTAATCCTCTCCTGTGTGATACTGTCTGCTGAGCTGTGTATCTAATCCTCTCCTGTGTGATAATGTCTGCTGAGCTGTGTATCTAATCCACTCCTGTGTGATTCTGTCTGCTGAGCTGTGTATCTAATCCTCTCCTGTGTGATACTGTCTGCTGAGCTGTGTATCTAATCCTCTCCTGTGTGATAATGTCTGCTGAGCCGTGTATCTAATCCACTCCTGTGTGATACTGTCAGCTGAGCTGTGTATCTAATCATCTCCTGTGTGATACTGTCTGCTGAGCTGTGTATCTAATCCCCTCCTGTGTGATAATGTCTGCTGAGCCGTGTATCTAATCCACTCCTGTGTGATAATGTCTGCTGAGCCGTGTATCTAATCCACTCCTGTGTGATACTGTCAGCTGAGCTGTGTATCTAATCCTCTCCTGTGTCATACTGTCTGATGAGCTGTGTATCTAATCCACTCCTGTGTGATAATGTCTGCTGAGCTGTGTATCTAATCCTCTCCTGTGTGATAATGTCTGCTGAGCCGTGTATCTAATCCACTCCTGTGTGATACTGTCAGCTGAGCTGTGTATCTAATCCTCTCCTGTGTCATACTGTCTGATGAGCTGTGTATCTAATCCACTCCTGTGTGATACTGTCAGCTGAGCTGTGTATCTAATCCTCTCCTGTGTGATACTGTCTGCTGAGCTGTGTATCTAATCCTCTCCTGTGTGATAATGTCTGCTGAGCCGTGTATCTAATCCACTCCTGTGTGATACTGTCAGCTGAGCTGTGTATCTAATCCTCTCCTGTGTCATACTGTCTGATGAGCTGTGTATCTAATCCTCTCCTGTGTGATACTGTCAGCTGAGCTGTGTATCTAATCCTCTCCTGTGTCATACTGCCTACTGAGCTGTGTATCTAATCCTATCCTGTGTGATACTGTCTGCTGAGTCGTGTATCTATTCCCGCCCTGTGCGATACTGTCTGCTGAGCCGTGTATCTAATCCACTCCTGTGTGATACTGTCTGCTGAGCCGTGTATCTAATCCTCTCCTGTGTGATACTGCCTACTGAGCAGTGTATCTAATCCTATCCTGTGTGATACCATCTGCTGAGCTGTACATCTAATCCTATCCTGTGTGATACTGTCTGCTGAGCTGTGTATCTAATCCTCTCCTGTGTGATACTGCCTACTGAGCAGTGTATCTAATCCTATCCTGTGTGATACCATCTGCTGAGCTGTGTATCTAATCCTATCCTGTGTGATACTGTCTGCTGAGCTGTGTATCTAATCCACTCCTGTGTGATACTGTCTGCTCAGCTGTATATCTAATCCTATCCTGTGTGATACTATCTGCTGAGCTGTGTATCTAATCCTCTCCTGTGTGATACTGTCTGCTGAGCTGTGTATCTAATCCTCTCCTGTGTGATACTGTCTGCTGAGCTATGTATCTAATCCTCTTCTGTGTGATACTGTTTGCTGAGCTGTGTATCTAATCCTTTCCTGTGTGATACTGCCTGCTGAGCTGTGTATCTAAGCCTATCCTGTGTGATACTGTCTGCTGAGCCATGTATATAATCCTCTACTGTGTGATACTGTCAGGTGAGCTGTGTATCTAATCCTCTCCTGTGTGATATTGTCAGCTGAGCTGTGTATCTAATCCTGTCCTGTGTGATACTGTCTGCTGAGCAGTGTATCTAAATCCATCCTGTTTGATACCATCTGCTGATCCGTGTATCTAATCCTCTCCTGTGTGATACTGTCTGCTGAGCTGTGTATCAAATCCTCTCCTGTGTGATACTGACTGCTGTGCTGTGTATCTAATCCTATGCTGTGTGATACTGTCTGCTGAGCTGTATCTCTAATCCTACCCTGTGTGATACTGTCTGCTGAGCCGTGTATCTAATCCTCTCCTGTGTGATACTGTCTGCTCAACCGTGTATCTAATCCTCTCCTGTGTGATACCGTCTGCTGAGCAGTGTATCTAATCCTCTCCTGTGTGATACCGGCTGCTGAGCTGTGTATCTAATCCTCTCCTGTGCGATACTCTCTGCTGAGCTGTGTATCTAATCCTTTCCTGTGTGATACTGTGTGCTGAGCTGTGTATGTAATCCTCTGTGTGATACTGTCTGATGAGCTGTGTATCTAATCCTCTCCTGTGTGATACTGTCTGCGGAGCCGTGTATCTAATCCCGCCCTGTGCGATACTGTCTGCTGAGCCGTGTATCTAATCCACCCGTGTGATACAGTCTGCTGAGCTGTGTATCTAATCCTATGCTGTGTGATACTGTCTGCTGAGCTGTGTATCTAATCCTCTCCTGTGTGATACTGTCTGATGAACTGTGTTTCTAATCCTCTCCTGTGTGATACTGTCTGCTGAGCAGTGTATCTAATCCTCTCCTGTGTGATACTGTCTGCTGAGCTGTGTATCTAATCCTCTCCTGTGTGATACTGTCAGCTGAGCTGTGTATCTAATCCTCTCCTGTGTGATACTGTCTGCTGAGCTGTGTATCTAATCCTCTCTTGTGTGATACTGTCTGCTGAGCTGTGTATCTAATCCTCTCCTGTGTGATACTGTCTGCTGAGCTGTGTATCTAATCCTCTCCTGTGTGATACTGTCAGCTGAGCTGTGTATCTAATCCTCTCCTGTGTGATACTGTCTGCTGAGCTGTGTATCTAATCCTCTCCTGTGTGATACTGTGTGCTGAGCCGTGTATCTAATCCTCTCCTGTGTGATACTGTGTGCTGAGATGTGTATCTTATCCTATCCTGTGTGATACTGTCTGATGAACTGTGTATCTAATCCTATCTTGTGTGATACCATCTGCTGAGTCGTGTATCTAATCCCGCCCTGTGCGATACTGTCTGCTGAGCCGTGTATCTAATCCACTCCTGTGTGATACTGTCTGATGAACTGTGTATCTAATCCTCTCCTGTGTGATACTGTCTGCTGAGCTGTGTATCTAATCCTCTCCTGTGTGATACTGTCTGCTGAGCTGTTTATCTAATCCTCTCCTTTGTGATACTGTCTGCTGAGCTGTGTATCTAATCTTGTCCTGTGTGATACCGTCTGCTGAGCTATGCATCTAATCCTGTCCTGTGTGATACCGTCTGCTGAGCAGTGTATCTAATCTTATCCTGTGATACTGTCTGCTGAGCTGTGTATCTAATCCCCTCCTGTGTGATTCTGTCTGCTGAGAAGTGTATCTAATCCTATGCTGTGTGATACTGTCTGCTGAGCTGTGTATCTAATCCTATGCTGTGTATCTAATCATCTCCTGTGTGATAATGTCTGCTGAGCCGTGTATCTAATCCTATCCTGTGTGATACTGTCAGCTGAGCTGTGTATCTAATCCTATCCTGTGTAATACCATCTGCTGAGCAGTGTATCTAATCCTATCCTGTGTGATACTGTCTGCTGAGCTGTGTATCTAATCCTCTCCTGTGTGATACTGTCTGCTGAGCTGTGTATCTAATCCTCTCCCGTGTGATACTGTGTGCTGAGCTGTGTATCTAATCCTCTCCTGTGCGTTACTGTCTGCTGAGCTGTGTATCTAATCCTCTCCTGTGTGATACTGTCTGATGAACTGTGTATCTAATCCTGTCCTATGTGATACTGTCAGCTGAGCTGTGTATCTAATCCTCTCCTGTGTGATACTGTCTGCTGTGTCATATTTCTAATCCCGCCCTGTGCGATACTGTCTGCTGAGCCGTGTATCTAATCCACTCCTGTGTGATACTGTCTGATGAACTGTGTATCTAATCCTGTCCTATGTGATACTGTCAGCTGAGCTGTGTATCTAATCCTCTCCTGTGTGATACTGTCTGCTGAGCTGTGCATCTAATCCTGTCCTGTGTGATACTGTCTGCTGAGCTGTGCATCTAATCCTCTCCTGTGTGATACCGTCTGCTAAGCTATGTATCTAATCCTGTCCTGTGTGATACTGTCTGCTGAGCTGTGCATCTAATCCTCTCCTGTGTGATACCGTCTGCTGAGCTATGTATCTAATCCTTTCCTGTGTGATACTGTCTGCTGAGCTGTGTATCTAATCCTGTCCTGTGTGATACTGTCTGCTGAGCCGTGTATCTAATCCTCTCCTGTGCGATACCGTCTGCTGAGCAGTGTGTCTAATCCTTTCCTGTGCGATACTGTCTGCTGAGCTGTGTATCTAATCCTCTCCTGTGTGATACTGTCTGCTGAGCAGTGTATCTAATCTTATACTGTGTGATACTGTCTCCTGAGCTGTGTATCTAATCCTCTCCCGTGTGATACTGTCTGCTGAGCTGTGTATCTAATCCTCTCCCGTGTGATACTGTCTGCTGAGCCGTGTATCTAATCCTATGCTGTGTGATAGTCTGCTGAGCAGTGTATCTAATCTTATACTGTGTGATACTGTCTGCTGAGCTGTGTATCTAATCCCCTCATGTGTGATACTGTCTGCTGAGCTGTGTATCTAATCCTCTCCTGTGTGATACTGTCTGCTGAGCAGTGTATCTAATCTTATACTGTGTGGTACTGTCTGCTGAGCTGTGTATCTAATCCCCTACTGTGTGATACTGTCTGCTGAGCTGTATATCTAAACCTGTCCTGTGTGATACCGTCTGCTGAGCTATGTATCCTCTCCTGTGTGATACTGTCTGCTGAGCTGTGTGTCTAATCCTATCCTGTGTGATATTGTCTGCTGAGCCGTGTATCTAATCCTCTCCTGTGTGATACTGTCTGCTAAGCCGTGTATCTAATCCTATCCTGTGTGATACTATCTGCAGAGCAGTGTATATAATCCTATCCTGTGTGATACTGTCTGCTGAGCTGTGTATCTAATCCTCTCCTGTGTGATACTGTCTGCTGAGCCGTGTATCTAATCCTCTCCTGTGTGATACTGTGTGCTGAGCTGTGTATCTAATCCTCTCCTGTGCGTTACTGTCTGCTGAGCTGTGTATCTAATCCTCTCCTGTGTGATACTGTCTGCTGAGCCGTGTATCTAATCCCATCCTGTGTGATACTGTCTGCTGAGCTGTGTATCTAATCATGTAATGTGTGATACTGTCTGCTGAGCTGTGTATCTAATCGTCTCCTGTGTGATACTGTCTGATGAACTGTGTATCTAATCCTATCTTTCGTGATACTGTCTGCTGAGCCGTGTATCTAATCCACTCCTGTGTGTTACTGTCTGATGAACTGTGTATCTAATCCTGTCCTATGTGATACTGTCTGCTGAGCTGTGTATCTAATCCTCTCCTGTGTGATACTGTCTGTGGAGCCGTGTATCTAATCCTCTCCTGTGCGATACCGTCTGCTGAGCTGTGTATCTAATCCTCTCCTGTGCGATACCGTCTGCTGAGCTGTGTATCTAATCCTCTCCTGTGCGATACTGTCTGCTGAGCTGTGTATCTAATCCTCTCCTGTGTGATACTGTCTGCTGAGCTGTGTATCTAATCCTCTCCTGTGTGATACTGTCTGCTGAGCAGTGTATCTAATCTTATACTGTGTGATACTGTCTGCTGAGCTGTGTATCTAATCCTCTCCTGTGTGATACTGTCTGCTGAGCCGTGTATCTAATCCTATGCTGTGATAATCTGCTGAGCAGTGTATCTAATCTTATACTGTGTGATACTGTCTTCTGAGCTGTGTATCTAATCCCCTCCTGTTTGATACTGTCTGCTGAGCTGTGTATCTAATCCTCTCCTGTGTGATACTGTCTGCTGAGCAGTGTATCTAATCTTATACTGTGTGGTACTGTCTGCTGAGCTGTGTATCTAATCCCCTCCTGTGTGATACTGTCTGCTGAGCCGTGTATCTAATCCTCTCCTGTGTGATACCGTCTGCTGAGCTATGTATCTAATCCTGTCCTGTGTGATACTGTCTGCTGAGCTGTGCATCTAATCCTCTCCTGTGTGATACTGTCTGCTGAGCTGTGTATCTAATCCTATGCTGTGTATCTAATCTTCTCCTGTGTGATACTGTCTGCTGAGCTATGTATCTAATCCCCTCCTGTGTGATAATGTCTGCTGAGCTGTGTATCTAATCCTCTCCTGTGTGATAATGTCTGCTGAGCTGTGTATCTAATCCTGTCCTGTGTGATACCGTCTGCTGAGCTGTGTATCTAATCCTATCCTGTGTGATACTATCTGCTGAGCCGTGTATCTAATCCTCTCCTGTGTGATACTGTCTGCTGAGCTGTGTATCTAATCCTACCCTGTATGATACTGTCTGCTGAGCCGTGTATCTAATCCTCTCCTGTGTCATACTGTCTGCTGAGCCGTGTATCTAATCCTCTCCTGTGTGATACTGTCTGCTGAGCTATGTATCTAATCCTCTCCTGTGTGATACTGTCTGCTGAGCCGTGTATCTAATCCTCTCCTGTGTCATACTGTCTGCTGAGCCGTGTATCTAATCCTCTCCTGTGTGATACTGTCTGCTGAGCTGTATCTCTAATCCTCTCCTGTGTGATACCATCTGCTGAGCCGTGTATCTAATCCTCTCCTGTGTGATACTGTCTGCTGAGCCGTGTATCTAATCCTCTCCTGTGTGATAGTGTCTGCTGAGCCGTGTATCTAATCCTCTCCTGTGTGATACTGTCTACTGAGCATTGTATCTAATCCTCTCCTGTGTGATACTGTCTGCTGAGCAGTGTTTCTAATCCTCTCCTGTGTGATACTGTGTGCTGAGCCGTGTATCTAATCCTCTCCTGTGTGATACTGTCTGCTGAGCAGTGTATCTAATCTTCTCCTGTGTGATACTGTCTGCTGAGCTGTGTATCTAATCTTCTCCTGTGTGATACTGTCTGCTGAGCTGTGTATCTAATCCTATTCTGTGTGATACTGTCTGCTGAGCTGTGTATCTAATCCTATTTGGTGTGATACTGTCTGCTGAGCTGTGTATCTAATCCTATCCGGTGTGATACTGTCTGCTGAGCTGTGTATCTAATCCTACCCTGTATGATACTGTCTGCTGAGCCGTGTATCTAATCCTCTCCTGTGTCATACTGTCTGCTGAGCCGTGTATCTAATCCTCTCCTGTGTGATACTGTCTGCTGAGCTGTGTATCTAATCCTCTCCTGTGTGATACTGTCTGCTGAGCCGTGTATCTAATCTTCTCCTGTGTGATACTGTCTGCTGAGCTGTGTATCTAATCCTATTCGGTGTGATACTGTCTGCTGAGCTGTGTATCTAATACTATTCGGTGTGATACTGTCTGCTGAGCTGTGTATCTAATCCTATCCGGTGTGATACTGTCTGCTGAGCTGTGTATCTAATCCTATCCGGTGTGATACTGTCTGCTGAGCTGTGTATCTAATCCTATCCTGTGTGATACTGTCTGCTAAGCTGTGTATCTAATCCTATCCGGTGTGATACTGTCTGCTGAGCTGTGTATATAATCCTCTCCTGTGTGATACTGTCTGCAGAGCTGTGTATCTAATCTTCTCCTGTGTGATACTGTCTGCTGAGCTGTGTATCTAATCCTATCCGGTGTGATACTGTCTGCTGAGCTGTGTATCTAATCTTCTCCTGTGTGATACTGTCTGCTGAGCTGTGTATCTAATCCTATCCGGTGTGATACTGTCTGCTGAGCTGTGTATCTAATCCTATCCGGTGTGATACTGTCTGCTGAGCTGTGTATCTAATCTTCTCCTGTGTGATACTGTCTGCTGAGCTGTGTATCTAATCCTATCCGGTGTGATACTGTCTGCTGAGCTGTGTATCTAATCCTATCCGGTGTGATACTGTCTGCTGAGCTGTGTATCTAATCTTCTCCTGTGTGATACTGTCTGCTGAGCTGTGTATCTAATCCTATCCGGTGTGATACTGTCTGCTGAGCTGTGTATCTAATCTTCTCCTGTGTGATACTGTCTGCTGAGCTGTGTATCTAATCCTGTCCGGTGTGATACTGTCTGCTGAGCTGTGTATCTAATCCTATCCGGTGTGATACTGTCTGCTGAGCAGTGTATCTAATCTTCTCCTGTGTGATACTGTCTGCTGAGCTGTGTATCTAATCCTATCCGGTGTGATACTGTCTGCTGAGCTGTGTATCTAATCTTCTCCTGTGTGATACTGTCTGCTGAGCAGTGTATCTAATCCTCTCTCATGTTATGTCTTCATCTTTTAATATTTCTAACGGCACCAGGCAGGGATGCCCGCTTTCCCCTCTCCTTTTTATTCTTACACTAGAACCTTTACTACAAAAGCTCAGAGAGGAGGGGAGGATCGTTGGCATCAAATCAGCTGGTACTGAACATAAAATCGCAGCATACGCAGACGATCTACTGATCATGACCTCTAACCCGAGAATATCTGTCCCAGTTATCCTGACATTACTCAAGGAATACGGTGCACTATCAAATTTTAAGGTGAATCTTAGCAAATCTCAAGTCTTAAATATAAATATCCCAGAACCACAAAAAACACAAATGGCAATCGGGTCCCCCTTTACCTGGTCCCCCCCATCAATACGTTTCTTGGGAGTTGAGATTTCTCCAAACCTACAAGAACTTTATAAGTTAAACTTCCCACCGCTATTGCAGAAAATCCAGAAACTTACCCCCAACTGGAATATCTCATACATCTCCTGGTTGGGTAGGAAAAATCTCCTTAAATGTATGATATGGCCAAAAATAACTTATCTAGTGCAAGCCCTTCCAATCCACCTACCTAATTCTTTTTTCAATGACATACGAAAACTCCTCAGCCGTTTTCTGTGGCACAACCAAAAACCCAGACTTCCCTTACAAATATTATCCCTCCCACACTCTGAAGGAGGTATAGATCTGCCAGATCTAAAGATACTTCAACAAGCCACTCATCTCCAAAGAGTCGTGGATGGATCAGGCTCCCACCACAGAAGCAATGGATTAAAGTAGAAGAAACAATCCTTAAATTCCCCCTTAGACAGCTCATCCTCACGCCCTCAAGTAGTACTAGGTATACATCAATTAAAAACCCTTTCACCGCCACTACTTTTAAAATCTGGTCCAATCCCCATATAAGACAAATATGCTCCCCGTTTCCCTCCCCTCTCCTACAAGTTACAGACCTAGTTCTCTCCTTTCTCCAGCCCATAATGCCACAATACACAACTCAATTCGCAACTTGATAACACCACTCCAAAAAATTACAGATAATGGGGTCATGCCCTGCTTGGCACAACTCAATCAAATGCTAGATACTATCTCTTTTCACCCCTTTATGTACCAGAAATTTATGTCTAACTTAAAACTAGTCTTTAAAACTCCAAATTATATTAGGGAAATGACTGATTTTGAAAAACTTATAGCTGCAAAAAACCCCTAAAAAAGAACGTTATCAGCTCTACAAAAACAATTATGCCTAGCCAGAACCCCTAAGAAACTGCCATATGTAATGAAGTGGGAACAGGATCTGAATAGGCCTTTCACCCCATCTGAAATTAAAAGATTACTACTAGCACCTAAAGTCTCCTCTAGATGTGTTAGAGTACAAGAGAATGGCTATAAAGTTCTCTCCAGGTGGTATATGACTCCATCAAAACTTCAGAAATGTTACAAAGGACTTGATCCTAACTGCTGGAGATGCTCTTCTGATGTGGGCACTATGCTCCACATGTGGTGGAACTGTACATTGATTAAGCCCTTCTGGACAAAAAGAATTCAAACTATTAAGAAAATTTTAAACTTGCAACTCTTGAGCTCGCCGGAGATCTGCCTTCTGTTTCTGTTCCTAGATAACTTCCCTAAAATAAAATTAACCCTTCTTAGACAGCTCCTGGCCTCGGCTAAGTTACTTGTGACATCCTTATGGAAATCTGCGAAGACCCCAAATATCTCACTCTGGGAAATGAAGGTTGAACAAATATACAGGCTAGAAGAATTGACTAGTTGGGATGAAAAAAGGCATAAACAATTCTCGTTGATATGGCGTCCCTGGCACAAATATATTACAGACCGCACAATACTAACCTAAAATACTCAGATCGCTAGCCCATTCTAATCCCAACTCCCCCTCCCCCCCTCCCATCATCTATATCTTTGTAGTCCCCCCCCTCCCATCATCTATATCTTTGTAGTCCCCCCACCCCCCTCCATCTCATCTCCCCGTTCATCCCACTTCCCTTTCAACCTTCCCCCCTTCTCCAGGTTTTTTTTTTTTCTTTTTCTCTTCTGAAGTTTTTATTTCCAGGATATCACAATAAACCTTCTTGAATATGATAACATGTTATGTGACCACAATTTTGTACTACGACATGTTCAAAAGAATTGAACCTCTCTCTTATATTTTTTCTCTCTTCCGAAACGTGTCAATGTTTGGCTGAAATTTATGCAGTCTGGTCAATTTCTGCTCTTATAATCTATGTGATATCGTTATCTTTGATTTGTTTCATTAACAATGTGACTTTTCTTTGTTCAATTGTTAACCTTCTTTAAAAAAAACCTTAATAAAAAGATGTTTAAAAGAAAAGAATAAGCAGGACAAATAAAGGGTTTATCCAACATGTAAAACTAATTTGGAAGCTACAGTTAGGCTTTTAATAGGACTCTTTCAGCATGACTGTGCAAACCAAGCACAGGAGCTGACTGCCAATCATTTAACTACTGTTTTTCCACTATATGATTAGATATTAAGTGCAAATTGCTTGTTTCTTGGTAATGGCCGCATGCTTTTGCAAAAACTGTGCAGCCATTAACAATAAGTGAACCATTTGTAATTAATTTCTACCAGTACAGCTGAAAAAAGCTGTGATCTTTATGAAATGGGTTGTTAGCAGATGTACCTTGGTCGCACACATGCTATACTCATCAGGTGCTACATGAAACTCAAGCCTAAAGATGGCCGCGACACTCATGGGCCGCTGCATTGTGCTTGCCCCCCAGGCTAAAATTTGCCAGCCAATAATATGTGACTGGTATATCAAATACTGTGATACAGACATCAGATGTTTTACAGTAGATACACTGTCATATATATGACTACCAACATAAGGAGCATGAGTAATCCAAGACTTTATCACTACAGGCAACACCAAAACTATAGATACCACCAAAATGAAACAATAGGCGCTTATTGCCGCTAAAATAAATCTTTATTAAATATTGCAAAAATTAAAAGACAATCGTACAGAGTATAGCAATGGAGGATCACAAACACATGAGTATCACATTTATAGAGACATAGTAGTCACATATATATATATATATATATATATATATATATATATACAGTACAGACCAAAAGTTTGGACACACCTTCTCATTTAAAGATTTTTCTGTATTTTCTTGAGTATGAAAATTGTACATTCACACTGAAGGCATCAAAACTATGAATTAACACATGTGGAATTATATACTTAACAAAAAAGTGTGAAACAACTGAAAATATGTCTTATATTCTAGGTTCTTCAAAATAGCCACCTTTTGCTTTGATGACTGCTTTGCACACTCTTGGCATTCTCTTGATGAGCTTCAAGAGGGAGTCACCGGAAATGGTTTTCACTTCACAGGTGTGCCCTGTCAGGTTTAATAAGTGGGATTTCTTGCCTTATAAATGGGGTTGGGACCATCAGTTGTGTTGTGCAGAAATCAGCTGGATACACAGCTGATAGTCCTACTGAATAGACTGTTAGCTGCTTTTTTCTTACCATAATACAAATTCTAAGTAAAGAAAAACGAGTGGCCATCATTACTTTAAGAAATGAAGGTCTGTCAGTCCGAAAAATTGGGAAAACTTTGAATGTATCCCCAAGTGCAGTTGCAAAACCCATCAAGAAAACAAAGAAACTGGCTCACATGAGGACCGCCCCAGGAAAGGAAGACCAAGAGTCACCTCTGCTTCTGAGGATAAGTTTATCCGAGTCACCAGCCTCAGAAATCGCAGGTTAACAGCAGCTCAGATTAGAGACCAGGTCAATGCCACACAGAGTTCTAGCAGCAGACACATCTCTACAACAACTGTTAAGAGGAGACTTTGTGCAGCAGGCCTTCATGGTAAAATAGCTGCTAGGAAACCACTGCTAAGGACAGGCAACAAGCAGAAGAGACTTGTTTGGGATAAGGAACACAAGGAATGGACATTAGACCAGTGGAAATCTGTGCTTTGGTCTGATAAGTCCAAATTTGAGATCTTTGGTTCCAACCACTGTGTTTTTGTGCGACGCAGAAAAGGTGAACGGATGGACTCTACATGCCTGGTTCCCACCGTGAAGCATGGAGGAGGAGGTGTGATGGTGTGGGGGTGCTTTGCTGGTGACACTGTTGGGGATTTATTCTAAATTTAAGGCATACTGAACCAGCATGGCTACCACAGCATCTTGCAGCGGCATGCTATTCCATCCGGTTTGCGTTTAGTTGGACCATCATTTATTTTTCAACAGGACAATGACCCCAAACACACCTCCAGGCTGTGTAAGGGCTATTTGACCAAGAAGGAGAGTGATGGGGTGCTACGCCAGATGACCTGGCCTCCACAGTCACCAGACCTGAACCCAATCGAGATGGTTTGGGGTGAGCTGGACCGCAGAGTGAAGGCAAAAAGGCCAACAAGTGCTAAGCATCTCTGGGAACGCCTTCAAGATTGTTGGAAGACCATTTCCGGTGACTCCCTCTTGAAGCTCATCAAGAGAATGCCAAGAGTGTGCAAAGCAGTCATCAAAGCAAAAGGTGGCTACTTTGAAGAACCTAGAATATATGACATATTTTCAGTTGTTTCACACTTTTTTGTTAAGTATATAATTCCACATGTGTTAATTCATAGTTTTGATGCCTTCAGTGTGAATGTACAATATTCAGAGTCATGAAAATACAGAAAAATCTTTAAATAAACTTTTGGTCTGTACTGTATATATAATATAACACTACAAGCCTCCCTCTGTCTGAAGCCTTTAAAGACTTGGCAAGTGCTACATGCCTGCGCAGTCTGGCTCTAGACAGAAGAACCCATTACGTTACAGGTAAGAGGAGTGTGTATGGCGCCGGAGATTGCGGTATGCGTAGACACTGAACACATACCGCGATCTCCGGCGCCATACTTACCTGACCGGGAGGAGCGTTGCAGCGGTGCTTCTCTTCTCGCCGGAGACCAGGGCAGGAGTGAAGGCGTTGGAATCGGCACATATGCATAGCTCTATCCGGCGCCATTTTACTGAAGACATATTTGCAGTGTGTCTTCAGCAAAATGGCGTTGAACAGCACGGTATGGGCACGTGCGTATTCTGGCGCCGCACTGCTCCCCCGGCAGAACAGGATACAGAAGCGCTGGAGCACAGGGAAGAAAGGTGAGTATGTGTTTATTTTTTTGTATCTGTGCACCGTGAAAGGGATGAGGGGTGCCATACATACCAGCAATGGGGTGTGACGGGTACCATACATACCAGGAAAGGGGTGTGAGGGGTACAATGCATACCAGGATTTGGGGGCTGACTGAACCATGAAAACCAGGATTGGGGGGTGAGGGGTGCCATACATACCAGGATTGGGGGGTGAGGGGTGCCATATATACCAGGATTGGGGGGTGAGGGGTGCCATACATACCAGGATTTGGGGGGTGACTGAACCATGAAAACCAGGATTGGGGGTGAGGGGTGCCATACATACCAGGATTGGGGGGTGAGTGGTGCCATACATACCAGGAATGGGGGGTGAGGGGTACCATACATACCAGGAAAGGGGTGTGAGGGGACCATGCATACCAGGATTGGGGGATGAGGGGTACAATGCATACCAGGATTTGGGGGGTGACTGAACCATGAAAACCAGGATTGGGGGGTGAGGGATGCCATACATACCAGGATTGGGGGGTGAGGGGTGCCATACATACCAGGATTTGGGGGGTGACTGAACCATGAAAACCAGGATTGGGGGTGAGGGGTGCCATACATACCAGGATTGGGGGGTGAGTGGTGCCATACATACCAGGAATGGGGGGTGAGGGGTACCATACATACCAGGAAAGGGGTGTGAGGGGACCATGCATACCAGGATTGGGGGATGAGGGGTACAATGCATACCAGGATTTGGGGGGTGACTGAACCATGAAAACCAGGATTGGGGGTGAGGGGTGCCATACATACCAGGATTGGGGGGTGAGTGGTGCCATACATACCAGGAAAGGGGTGTGAGGGGACCATGCATACCAGGATTGGGGGGTGAGGGGTACCATGCATACAAGGATAGGAAAGTGGGGTTCTATGCATACCAGAATAGGGATGAGGGGTACCATGCATACCTGGATTGGGGGATGAGGGGACCATGCATACCTGGATTGGGGGATGAGGGGACCATGCATACCAGGATTGGGGGATGAGGGAACCATGCATACCAGGATTGGGGGATGAGGGAACCATGCATACCAGGATTGGGGGATGAGGAGGCCATATGTACCAGGATTGGGGATGAGAGAGTCATGCATACCAGGATTGGGGATGAGAGAGCCATGCATACCAGGATGGGGGATGAGGAGGCCATACATACCAGGGTAACGCTGAGGGGGCCATGTGCAGCATGATGGGGATTAGAGGTGCCATACATACCAGGACAGGGATGAGGGGTGCCATGCATACCACTATACCAGGACAGGGATGAGGGGTGCCATGCATACCACTATACCAGGATAAGGATGAGGGGTGTCATGCATACCGGGACAGGAATGAGGGGTGCCATGCATACCGGGACAGGGATGAGGGGTGCCATGCATACCGGGACAGGGATGAGGGGTGCCATGCATACCGGGACAGGGATGAGGGGTGCCATGCATACCGGGACAGGGATGAGGAGTGCCATGCATACCGGGACAGGGATGAGGGGTGCCATGCATACCGGGACAGGGATGAGGGGTGCCATGCATACCGGGATAGGGATGAGGGGTGCCATGCATACCGGGATAGGGATGAGGGGTGCCATGCATACCGGGATAGGGATGAGGGGTGCCATGCATACCAGGATGGGGATGGGGACCACGTATAAAAGGAGGGGGGGGGGGCATATATACCAGGATGGGGGATATTGTCAGAATTGGGGGACATTACCCCTATACCAGTGTCAGCAGAAGACCCCCTCCCCCTTAAAAGTGCATCAGGAACACATTTTTGGCTTAAATTTTTTTATTTTTATTTTCCTCCTCTAAAACCTAGGTGCGTCTTATGGTCCGGTGCATCTTATAGTCCGAAAAATACGGTACTTCTTACATTACATGAGTGATATCTATTGTAAATTCTATAATAGCTCAGAAACCGGCGAATCCTCACAGTGCATGGGGCGTGTCATGGGGGGATTCAAAAGTTTTCATTTTAGACTGTACATTATAGTCCTCCATACAGTAGTATGAGCACCACATAGTCCTCCATACAGTATTGTGGACACCACATAGTCCTCCATACAGTATTATGGGCACTACATAGCACTCCATACAGTATTATGGGCACCACATAGTCCTCTATACAGAATGGGCTCCATACTGAATAATGGACCCCATATAATGTTCCATACAGAATAATAGGCCCCATATAATGCTCTATACAGAATAATGAACCCCATATAATGCTCATTACACCATAATTGACCCCATATATTACTCCATGAAGAATAAAGGGCGTCATGTAATATGCCATACAGAATAATGGGCCCCATATAATGCTCCATAGAGAATGGGCCCCATATAATGCTCCATAGAGAATGGGCCCCATATAATGCACCATAGAGAATGGGCCCCATATAATGCACCATAGAGAATGGGCCCCATATAATGCTCCATAGAGAATGGGCCCCATATAATGCTCCATAGAGAATGGGCCCCATATAATGCTCCATAGAGAATGGGCTCCATACATAAAAAATAAATAATAAAATACTCACCTCTCCTCATACCCTGCTGGCTACAGGTCCTGTCTCTTCAACACTGAGACGTGACAGAGTCAGAAGACGCAGAGGAGACTGGACCTGCGGCCAGCAGGGTATGACGAGAGGTGAGTATTTCAAACACCGTAAAGCACGGGGGGGTTACACCGGGCCCCCCCAACTCTCAGGCCCAATAGCGTTCCAGTGTCCCCAACTGTGAGTGGGGCCCCCCTCTTGCCCAGGGCCTTGGCACTTGCCCTGGTGCAATGGGTGGTTATGCCGGCTCTGGCCCTGTAGCTGGTGCAGGATCAGTCTGGGGCAGGGGTCTGTATAGTAAGGACTGAAGTGTCTCGATCTCAGGTCCGATGTGATTTGAACATTCATACAGATCGAGAGCCGATGATCTCACACTGACAGCACGACCCCAACCTGCTTGAAGGGTCCATCTGCTACAATAAATCTTTCTGATCCTCAGCAGAGCGACCATAGATAACATTCAGGATCTGGCCCTGGACTTGTCAGGAGGTGAGCAGCATCCTGCCACTTCCACACTCTACAAAGAGTATAAATCTCCTGTCCTGACCACTATCCGGAGCTCAGGCTAAGGCCACGGCCCCACTATCAGTATTTGGTCAGTATATTTTCTCAGGAGTGGGAGCCAAAACCAGGTCAGTAACAATCAGAGAAAAGGTATAATAGAAACAAGTCACCAATTCTGTATTTATCACCAACTCCTGGTTTTGTCTCCCACTCCTGTGAAAAAATACTGATCGAATACTGACCAAATACTGATAGTGGGGTCGTGGCCTTACAAGAATCAAAGATGTCTGCCCTCTCGTACTGCTCAGCGGCTGAAGCTTCTCTCCGGCAGGCATAAGAACGTGGCCTGTGCCGGCTGTTCTGGGCTGCAGATGCCCAGCTGGCACATGTACACAATGAAAGAGACAGGGCCGCCCTGCAGTCTGTAAAGATGCAGCTGCTTGGCGACCGGCCTGGAGGGCATGTGCCCCTCTGGCCCACCTCGCCCCTGGTCAATATGATACCATCTTTTTCATTAGTTGGTGAGGTTAGAAGAAATTTCACTCCAAGACAGTGGATTTTGTACTTTATTCCAGTATATTTATACATAGAAAACATGGCAATGAAAAACAAGTAGATGCACGTGCATAAAAATGTCCCAACATTAATTAAAAAAAGCCTTTAAGATACAGATAATACTTGTATACAAAAATATTAACACATTCTCAAATTGTATATAAAGTGCACAAAAGTCAATAGCCCTGACATATAGTGTACACAGGGTCCCCCACATGGTATACACAAAATACAATGTCATCCAGGAAATAACAAAAATAACAAATACATTTAATCTATTCTGAAATCCCATGTCTATACAAGATAATAATATGTAAAATTCTACAGTGTCAAAGAAATGAGCTAGAGACTACTACATGGTGATGATGCCTACACACAAGATAATGCCCAGCTAATGCTGCAAATTATACACATATTACCAGTCACCCAATTAGACACATGAGGTCCGGGCAAGTGATTTTCTACAGTTCATTGACCTCTATGATGACATCTAATATTTTCAATCATTTATACAGCGGGGTATATTGGGCCTCATTAATAAATCTGCTCACTAGAAAACTAGTTACCCATACTAACCAATTACAGCTCAGCTAAGGTTGTTTTAACTGACCTGGAAAAGTAAAAGCTGTTCTGTGATTGGCTGGGATAAGTAAAAAGGCTGTTTTAATAAATGATTCCCAATGTACCAAGCCCCGCCATAAATGTTATTGATTACAGTAGGGGCCACAATATCCCATGTGTATAGTCATCACATTCATCTTATTGTCAGCGGTTACCTTGGGACATGTTATATTGAAATGTAAGATGATATCAGTGGGGTCCATGAGGCAGAGCAGTGTGTGGTACGTGTGACATTTCCTAATATCGAGCAATCAATACTGTACCTTGGTCTGGAATGCAAAGTCTGCGTGGACAAGGAAGGGGCTCCCAGATGCCAGCTGTAAAACCCGTCGCTCCACCATCACACGCTCTTCACCGTCAGCAAGCAGGGCTCTTTTGCCGATGATCTTAACAGCAAAATGTTTGCGGGTAGATGAATCTTCCGCCAGCAGGACCGTTCCATAGCATCCCCGGCCAAGCACTTGATGGAATAATAATCTCCTCTTGATGGTATCAGAGACTGTGCTTTTGGAGCCGGTTGGCCGAACACCGCTGCTTCCTTCAGCTTCTTCAGCCTTCTGCTTTAGATCCATGGGTTTCTGTCCTAATGTAATCCTTCTTCTTTTCTTCTCCTTTTTGTCTCCTGATGAGATGAAGATGGCTCCTCTCTTCTTGGCTCCCATCTTCTGACTTTCTACCTTCTCCTTTTCTTCCACTTCTTCTTTCTTCTGGACTGGTTGTTTTGTCCTGTTGACTGAAGACTTCCTCTCATCATCAGATGTGTCATGGGAAGGTCTTAGTCTCTTCGCTCCTTCCCTCCTCACCACGTTCTCCTTTACTTCTTTCTTCTGGACTGGTGGTTTTGTCCTGTTGACTGAAGACTTCCTCTCATCATCAGATGTGTCATGGGAAGGTCTTCGTGTCTTCACTCTTTCTCTGCTCACCACAATCTCCTCCTCTTTTATATCCATATTATTGCTTTGCTTAGAGTTAGCCGACATCTCCTCCACTGTTGTTGGTCAATTCCAACTGTCACTTCCAACTGTCACTCAGTGCATTTCATATGGAATCATCATGCATGCACCACCACTGGTCATGTGATCAGCATCTGACCAATGATATTTAAGAGATAAATGAACATTAGCTGAGATTAAATATTCAGGTAATATTCAGATATTCTGTGGAACACAAGGTGCCACATTTACTAATAGTAATAGAACTGCACTAAGTCGCCAATTTAATTTACATTGTTACTACAGAGCATCAGATGAATGTAATATAATAAATATTAGCAAGATGTATGATTTCCATCCACTCTACGTATCATAGAAATACAGATATACTATCTTTTTATATAGAGATGTAGCAGAAGCCATCCTGATTGTTTGCAGCATGCTATGGTGATAGAGAAGCATGCATGACTGTGCCATGCAAATGGTGAGGAGCACCAAAATGGGACATATGATTCACGTAGCCAGGGGCGTAATGTCCGCGGTCGCAGTGGCAGTCACTGCGACCGGGCCCAGGGGGGGTTGGGGCTTGTAAACGGCAGCAGAAATTTCAACAGGATGTGTGTATCGCAGTGCACAGTCGCTTCGGGTCCGTGCGTGACAAATCAGGAGCGGACTGGGTCGGGGGCAGAGCCGGACTGGGGTGTCTGGGGCCCACCAGGGACATTGACTCCAGGGGCCCACCCACCCTTCAGCTATTTGCAAATACCTGTTAGCCGTTATACCCATTATACTGGCGGCTCCTGCCCATCACTGTGCGCTCACCAGAACTGCGATGTACAATTACTGTAGTTTGCATTAAAGGGTTTTTATTGGTGAAAACAAGTTCTCAGCGATGCACAGGTTGGGAAGGGGATCACTTATTTATTGGTGGAATCCGCACTGTCAGAAGATTGTGGCACTTTGACTATTTGGTGAGATTTTTACCTCTGTATTTATAAGACAAAACCAGGAGTGGAGCAATCCGAGGTCATGTTTTATGCATTTCTCACCCACTCCTGGTTTTGTCTTATAAATACAGAGGTGAAAATCTCACCAAATGCCAACTTGCTTTCTCTGGTGAACCTCCGTAACTGCATCTCTGCTGCTGTGTAATAGTCACAGGGCAGGGAGGGGTTAAACATCTAAGTATTTAATATCTATTGGAAATAAAGAGGTTTCCCCTTATTGATATCAGATAAAACAAATGACCAACCACAATCCACTCTACCAAGACCAATATTACCAGATAGAAGGCAGAAATACCACCACACCGTGACCAGATCACATATTACCACCACATAGTGCCCAAATAATGCCACATACAAGGCACAAATACCGCCACACCATGACCAAAGCACATAATATCACCACATAGTGATCAAATGCTACCAGATACAAGGTATAAATACTGACACACCATGAGACCACATATTACCACCACATAGTGACTGAATAATACCACATAGAAGGGACAAATATCGTCATGTCATGACCAAAGCACATAATGCCACCACATATTGACAAATAATGCTAAAATAATAAAAATGTAAAAAAGCTCAGTATATTGGGTCAGTGTACAGGTTATACAGTGATCACCAGTGACATTATGCACAGGAGCTCTGTATATAGTGTACAGGTTATACAGTCATCACCAGTGACATTATACACAGAAGCTCTGTATATAGTGTCAGTGTACAGGTAATGCAATGATCACCATTGATATTATACACAGGAGCTCTGTATATAGTGTACAGGTAATACAGTGATCACCAGTGACATTATACACAGGAGCTCTGTATATAGTGTCAATGTACAGGTAATACAGTGATCACCAGTGACATTATGCACAGGAGCTCTGTATATAGTGTCAGTGTGTGTGTGTATAGGTAATACACATACTCACCAGTGATGTCTCTAGGTGAAGTTCTTTATTTGCAGACCGATATATCACATCTTCTATGCAGGACTTATCTCTGCAGAAAATAACATAGTTAGCTATAACTGATCACTTCCAGAGCACAAGCCACACTTTTCCCAAGATTTCTACACTGCATGAAATGACAAAATGCAACATAGTGCCGCACTACACAGTAAAAATAAAACACAAAATACATTTAGGGACTCCATCTTTAATAAAAAAAAAAACATCATGAGAGATCAGAGATTATGGGGCCCAGTCAGGGATCGTACATAGAAATCATGTGGCCCAGTCAGGGGAGTATACAGAAATCATGGGGCCAATCAGGTTAGGGGTGTACATAGAGATCATAGGGCCCAGTCAGCGGCGTACATAGAGATCATGGGGCCAATCAGGTTAGGGGTGTACATAGAGATCATGGGGCCCCCTCAGCGGCGTACATAGAGATCATGGGGCCCAGTCAGCGGAGTACATAGAGATCATGGGGCCCAGTCAGCGGCGTACATAGAGATTATGGGGCCCAGTCAGGGATCGTACATAGAGATCATGGGGCCCAGTCAGCGGCGTACATAGAGATCATGGGGCCAATCAGGTTAGGGGTGTACATAGAGATCATGGGGCCCCCTCAGCGGCGTACATAGAGATCATGGGGCCCAGTCAGCGGAGTACATAGAGATCATGGGGCCCAGTCAGCGGCGTACATAGAGATCATGGGGCCCAGTCAGCGGTGTACATAGAGATCATGGGGCCCAGTCAGCGGTGAACATAGAGATCATGGGGCCCAGTCAGCGGCGTACATAGAGATCATGGGGCCCAGTCAGCGGAGTACATAGAGATCATGGGGCCCAGTCAGGGATCGTACATAGAGATCATGGGGCCCTATGAGGTGAGGCTCTCACCTCCTCAGGGAGCTCTCACAGGGCATCACAGGCCTTAGTATGAAGCATTACTAGAAGACTTGTGGAATTGCTTCATACTAAGGCCTGTGATGCCCTGTGGGAGCTCCTGAGGGCACCATACTGGCGAGGTGAGATCCTCACTTGGCAGTAGTAGGAGCAGCATCTCCATAGTGTGGCATTCACATCACACTACATGCTGCACTGTACAGGACTCCCAGCCGGCAGCAGGACAGATGAGGAGGTAACTATCTGGGACCAGCGCCGGACTGGAGTACCTGGGGCCCACCAGGAAAAAATCAATCTTGGGGCCCACCAGCACCATGCAGTTACCGTATATAGGAATAACATAAGTCCACAAACTCTTTCAAAATGAATCAACTTTATTAACCAATAAATCTCTGCTGCTGTGTAGTAGTCACAACACAGGGAGAGGTTAAACATCCAAGTATTTAATATGTATTGCAAATAAAGAATGTTCCCATTCTTAATATCCGAAAAAACAAATGACTGACAACAATCCACTATACCTAGACTAATAATACCATATAGAAGAGAGAAATACCGCCACACCATGACCAGAACACATACCACCACATAGTGATCAAATACTACCAAGTACAAGGTATATATACTGCCACACCATGAGAAGACCACATATTAGCACAACATAGTGACTGTCTGAATAATACCACATACAAGGGACAAATACCGCCACGCCATGACCATGGCTCATAATGGCACCAGATAGTGACTGATAATGAAAATGTAAAAAAGCTCTGTATATAGAGTCAGTGTACAGATAATGTAGAGATTATCAGTGACATTATACACAGGAGCTCTGTGTATAGTGTCAGTGTAGAGGTAATACAGTGATCATCAGTGACATTATACACAGGAGCTCTGTATATAGTGTCAGTGTACAGGTAATACAGTGATCACCAGTGACATTATACATAGGAGCTCTGTATATAGTGTCAGTGTACAGGAAATACAGGGATCACCAGTGACATTATACACAGGAGCTCTGTATATAGTGTCAGTGTACAGGTAATATAGTGATCACCAGTGACATTATGCATAGGAGCTCTGTATATAGTGTCAGTGTACAGGTAATATAGTGATCACCAGTGACATTATGCATAGGAGCTCTGTATATAGTGTCAGTGTACAGGTAATATAGTGATCACCAGTGACATTATGCACAGGAGCTCTGTATATAGTGTCAGTGTACAGGTAATATAGTGATCACCAGTGACATTATACACAGGAGCTCTGTATATAGTGTCAGTGTACAGGTAATATAGTGATCACCAGTGACATTATACACAGGAGCTCTGTGTATGGTGTCAGTGTACAGGAGATAATTTGCATATTCCCACTGCATTTTGGGGTAAGTGAAGAGTCTCCGCGAGCTCAAAGAACACTGGATTTTGGCTGTTGGAGCTGAAAAGAGGACATCGGTAAACCAGGGGAGGAGTCCTGAGGAGATAATTTGCATATTCCTACTGCATTTTGGGGTAAGTGAAGAGTCTCCGCGAGCTCAAAGAACACTGGATTTTGGCTGTTGGAGCTGAAAAGATGACATCGGTAAACCGCGCGCCGGTTTTGAAGCTTTTTTTTTAAGCTTTTTTCACTGTTTCCAGAACATTAACAGTAAGAACATGGAAGAGTCCAGGAGCCATTTGGTGAGCTGCATATCCTGCTACATGTTCACAGACTTGCCAGTGGAAAAGCCAAACTTCACATGCCAGAAATGCAAGCTTGTGTCCCTGTTGGAGGAAAAGTTGCGAAATCTAGAAGAGAGGTTAACTACCTTGAAAATCATTAAGGAAGGTGAAGAGTTCTTAGACAGAGCAGAATTATCTCTTCATGATTCAGAAAGAGAAGAAATTCGAACTGCACCTGAGGAAACAGAGGAATGGAAGCATGTGACCCACAGAAGCAGGAGGATCGAGAGGCAGTCAGCACCCATACTGCTCAGGAACCAGTACCAGGCTCTCACGCAGGAGAACCATGAAGAAATACAGCAAAATAAGACTTTGCCAGCAATGAATAACCTTGTAAGCCCTCAGAATCCTCCTGGATGGAGAAAGAAGAATGTTGTGAAGAAAAAACGGAGAGTGGTGGTCATGGGGGATTCCCTGTTAAGAGGAACAGAGGCCGCTATCTGCAGACCAGACATAACCTCAAGAGAAATGTGCTGTCTTCCAGGAGCAAAAATTAAAGATGTGTCTGACAGGATATCAAGACTCTTCAGACCTACAGATCACTACCCATTCCTGCTAATACATGTGGGGACAAATGACACCGCAGGAAAGGACCTGGAAACCATCTGCAGTGACTTTGAAGACTTAGGCAAGAAAGTGAAAGAATTGGGAGCGCAGGTGGTCTTCTCATCCATCCTCCCAGTGGATGGCCATGGAACAATGAGGTGGAATAAGATTCTACAGGTGAACAACTGGCTACGTCGATGGTGCCGTCAACAAGGATTTGGATTTCTGGATCACGGAATGAATTACCTATACGATGGACTACTTGCTAGAGATGGGGTGCACCTTACGAAGACTGGAAAACATGTATTTGGAAGTCGCCTTGCTACACTCATCAGGAAAGCTTTAAACTAGAACAATGTGGGAAGGGAAGCAAAAGGCCAGAAAAAGCCATACAGCTGACAAATACTATTGAGATCTCTGCTACTGGAAGTGGAAAGGAAGAACAAAGACAAAACAATTTAAATAATAAAAATATGGGAGGAAGAGAAACCAATCACAAACTAAAATGTTTTTATACAAATGCACAAAGCATGGGCAACAAACAAGGAGAATTGGAACTACTAATGCAGGAAAAGGAATATGATGTCATTGGAATCACTGAAACTTGGTGGGACGATACACATGATGGGAATAAAAGGCTAAAAGGATACAACTTATTTGCAAGAAACAGACTTGATAAACGAGGAGGAGGTGTTGCATTGTATGTTAGAAAAGCGTATATCTGCACAGAGGTTGAAGCTTCAGAGACTGGGAGTTCTGTGGAAACTGTTTGGGTAAGAATACAAGGAGAGAACAACGGAAAGGACACCATTGTAGGCATTTACTACAGGCCACCTGGGCAAGCTGAAGATATGGATGAACTCTTTATGTATCAAATGACCAAGTTCTCCAAAAAATATGACGTAGTGGTCATGGGAGATTTCAACTATCCAGACATTTGTTGGGAATCTCTCTCAAGTAAAACTAACAGGTCAAGCAAATTCTTATCCTCTCTTGCTGACAACTTTATCTTCCAAAAGGTAGGGGAGAAAACAAGGGGATCTGCTACTTTGGATCTAATCCTTATAAACAGGGAGGAAATGGTTGAGGAGGTAAAGGTAGCTGGGACCCTAGGAGGCAGCGATCATGCTATTATAGAATTTTGGATAACTAGAGGAGGAAGACATGTGAAGACTCAGACTTCAAGGTTAGATTTTAGAAAGGCTGATTTTAAGAGACTCAGAAAGAGAATAGGAGGGATCCAATGGCTGGAGGTCCTTAAGGACAAAAATGTCCAGGAAGGATGGGAAATTTTTAAAAATGAGATTCTCAAAGCACAATCGTTAACAATCCCGAAAAGTAGGAAGAATGGGAAGCATTTAAGGAAACCAGGATGGATGAACACAGAACTTAAACACATGCTAAAAAGAAAGAAAGAAATGTTTATTAAATGGAAAGAGGGAGGCATATCTAAAGAAGATTATAATGCAGTCTGCAGATCCTGTAGGGCACGTATCAGGTTAGCTAAAGCTGACAATGAATTAAGGCTTGCAAGAGATGTCAAAAGCAATAAAAAAGGATTTTGGGGGTATGTCAAAAGTAAAAGAAAAGTCAAAGATGCTATAGGATTTTTACAGGATGAAAATGGAGAAATGGTAAGAGAGGATGTTGAGAAGGCCGAACTTTTTAATTCCTATTTTGCATCTGTTTTCTCTCAGAAAGAAAATGTAACATCAACTGATCTTCACTGTCCTTTTAAAGGAATAGAGGAATCCAAGTTATCTGTAAACAGAAAGATTGTGAGGGAATATTTAGCTAACATAAATGAGTTCAAGTCTCCAGGTCCAGATGAATTACACCCCAGAGTACTGAAGGAGATCGTAGAAGAAATTTTAGAACCACTCTCCATAATCTTTGAAAATTCTTGGAGAACAGGAGAAGTCCCAGAAGACTGGAGAAGAGCAAATGTTGTTCCTATCTTCAAAAAGGGGAAGAAGGTGGACCCAGGGAACTATAGGCCGGTGAGTCTGACTTCTATACCAGGAAAGATCTTTAACAAATTATTAAACAACATGTATGTAAGTACATGGATAAGAATGAAGTGATTAACCAGAGTCAGCATGGGTTTGTAACTAACAAGTCATGTCAGACTAACTTAATTTCCTTCTATGACAGAATCACTGACTGGGTGGATCAGGGAAATGCTGTAGATATAGTATATCTTGACTTCAGCAAAGCATTTGACAAAGTATCTCACACCATCCTTATTGAAAAAATGACCAAGTATGCAATGGACCAGGCAACTGTTAGGTGGATTCATAACTGGCTTAGTGATCGAACTCAAAGGGTGGTTGTAAATGGCTTCACATCCAGCTGGATGAATGTCTCAAGTGGGGTAGCACAGGGCTCCGTCCTGGGACCTGTATTGTTCAACATCTTTATCAATGATTTAGATGAAGGAATTGAGGGTAAACTGATTAAATTTGCTGATGACACAAAGCTAGGAGGGATAGCTAATACTAGAGAAGAGAGAGAGAGGATTCAAAAAGACCTAAATAAACTGGAGCAGTGGGCAGCAACCAACAGAATGGTTTTTAACAGGGAAAAATGCAAAGTACTACATCTGGGCAATAAAAATGAAAAAAGCATATACAGAATGGGAGGAATAGAGCTAAGCAACAGTACATGTGAAAAAGACTTAGGTATACTAATAGATCATAGACTGAACATGAGTCAACAGTGTGATGCAGCAGCAAAAAAGGCAAATACAATTCTGGGATGTATTAACAGAAGCATACAGTCTAGATCACGTGAAGTCATTATCGGTCTTTACTCCTCTTTGGTCAGACCTCATCTGGAATACTGTGTACAGTTTTGGGCACCACATTTTAAAAAAGACATAGACAAACTGGAGCAAGTTCAGAGAAGAGCGACCAGAATGGTGACTGGTCTGCAAACCATGTCCTATGAGGAACGGTTGCAGGATTTGGGAATGTTTAGCTTGCAAAAAAGAAGACTGAGAGGCTGCCACGAGAGGTGGTGAGTTCCCCTTCAATGGACGTCTTCAATCAGAGGCTGGACAGACATCTGTCTGAGATGATCTAGTGAATCCTGCTTTGAGCAGGGGGTTGGACCAGATGACCCAGGAGGTCCCTTCCAACTCTACCATTCTATGATTCTATGAAATTTTTTTTTGTCTATCTCAAGCAAAGCGGAGATCGGCATCCCACTGGAGGGGTCACAGGTCGCAGTCCTCAAGGTGGCGCTCACCATCCTCTGCATCAGAGATGTCGAGCGCATCGTCGAGTCCCAACAGCCGCTTGCACCGATCCCGTCCTCCGGGGGACAGAAACTATACAATGGCACCCTCCAGAGCTTACAGTCTGCACGATACAACGATTTCACGCAGGTCTACAAGCAGAGGCACGCCGCTCACCCCGAGCGAGACAGGTGTCAGAGTCCCTCCACACATCGGAGTCCCTCCTCCAGCCGCAGGAATGGGTGCGTGCAATATAAGTATAACTAAATTGGGAAATAGTAACACCAACTTAATAGCGGCCCTTAAGGCCATAGTCGAACAACTATCCGCGCCACCAGGCGCTATACATAATTCTACTAAAAGAACTCCGCCATTAGCCAGCATACACAAGGACACATTCTTTTGCGGGAAAAGCCCATTGGGCTCACACATAGACGAGGAAACCAGAATTAAAATATGGAATAATGACTACATCGACATTTGGTCACTTGTAACCGCTGACCAACATACTATAGACAAAGAGAAAAGGATAGCCGACAGACCATTCGACAGAAACAGACAAAAGGTTGCAATGACGATGAGTAACTGGTTACAGGCGTTTTCTGTGCTGGGTTGCATCATGGGCCAAAAGCATCCGGAACGCTGCTCGGAACTATTCATATACCAGGATACGGTGTATAACTCGTACAAAGCCCACGGCGGTTCAGCATGGTGGCGCTATGATGAAGAGTTCCGGAGGTGGTTGGCCCTGCAACCACAGTTAGGCTGGGGGGTAAAAGCTACAGACGTATAGTTGCGATGAATGCTGTCACAGAAACACCATCCCTTTCCAACAACGGCTACTGGACAACAGACAACAGCAGGCCAAAATTCAGTGGTAGTACGTAGACCAGGGGCCAGCTGGCAGTACAATGAGGGACACTGTCGTTTCTACGCCTTATGCAGATACAAACATGAATGCTCAGCCTGCGGTGCAGCCCACCCCGCGGCAAGATGTTCTCGTCCCGCAAGCAAATTATCAATTAAACTCCCACAGTCAGAATCCAAGGACCCCGGTGAGCGTAAACGCGATGGGCCCCTGGCTAGACCAATATCCTAAGAAAGATGCAGCGGGACAGTTACGTTTTGGTTTCACATACGTTTTTTTTTCATCCCTTTCAAACTTAATAAATCGCCCACCTTTGCAAATAACCTTAAATCTGCAAAAGAGCACCCTGAAATACTTAGGCAAAAAATACAAAAAGAAGTAGCTCTAGGCAGAGTGGCGGGCCCTTTCCCAACACCACCATTCAGTAACCTAAGAGTTTCCCCTCTGGGAATAATCCCCAAAAAAGAGCCAGGTTCATTCCGGCTTATCCATCATTTATCTTACCCAAAAGGAGAGTCTGTAAATGACGGTATTTCGTCTAAAGACGCCTCGGTCTCCTACGCGTCGTTCGACAGAGCAGTAATGTTAGTACGCGATGCGGGGCCCGGAGCGCTGCTCGCTAAATCCGACATAGAATCCGCCTTTCGCCTACTACCGGTGCACCCAGATTGCTACCACCTGCTGGGATGCGAAGTGGACGATGAATACTTCTACGACACTTGCCTCCCAATGGGTTGTTCAATATCTTGTTATTACTTCGAACTATTCAGTTCCTTCCTAGAATGGGTGTTGAGGTACGAAACCGGCAATAGGTCCGTCACACATTACCTAGATGACTTCCTATTCGTCGCACCCAAAGACTCAAATCAATGCCAATCATTACTTAACGAATTCACAAACATCTCTCGACGGTTCGGAGTCCCATTATGCCCTACAAAAACCATAGGCCCCACAACAAAGCTATCGTTCTTAGGCATCAAAATCGACACCACAGCAAGGTTATTCCACCTCCAACAGAAAAAATACAAAAAACACTACACCTCGAGTGATTTTGCACAGTACGGAAAGTAACACTACAACAGATGCAAGTGTTACTAGGTCTCCTCGTGTTCGCGAGCCAGGTGATGCCAGTCGGAAGGGTTTTTTCTCGTCATTTATCCCTTGCAACAAAACGTGCATTAAAACCGAGTCATAGAATCAGAATCAGCAGGCAGCTTCGGGCGGACTTAGAGGTGTGGAAAACCTTCTTACAATCATTCAATGGTCACACGTTGTTTATGTCAGCAGAACAGTCCAAGATTGAACTAACATTATTCACCGGGGCAGCAGAAGTGGGCGGATATGCAGCGATACTAGATAACCAGTGGTGCACAGGCTTATGGCCTCCGTATTGGTCTGAACAAGGGTTAACAAAAAAACAGACACTCCTGGAACTCTTCCCAATAGTGGTAGCCATAGAAATATGGGGCACGTACCTAGCGAACAAAAATATACGCTTCATAACAAATAACACCAGCCTAGCGCACTGCATTAATAAGATGGCATCATCGTTTCTCCCAGTGCTAGGCCTACTACGCCGGCTAGCATTCCTGTGCCTAAAACACAATGTATGGGTCCACGCTAGCCACAATGTGGAGGGGGGATCTAACGCTGCTGCTAACGCTTTATCACAATTCAATTGGCAGGTTTTTAGAGAGCGCCTCCCCAAAGCCCACCCGTCGGGCACCAGTTGCCCACCCTCCCTATGGGATCTAGTGGCGAACAGCTGATGCCATTAATCAGAGCGTCAGTCGCCCCGTCAATGTGGAAAGCATACGGTAAGGCATGGGAAGACTGGACACGACTAGTAGCAGGCAGACGGGTTGACCAATGTGAACAAGCCAGACTAGATGTAACCATAGAATTTCTCCACCAGCTAATAATGAGGGGAATATCAGGGGCGTCAGCGCAGCGGTGGCGGACCGGAGTAGCATTTAATTTCCAACTACTGAATTGGGGAGATGTGACAAAAAGATTCATCATCAGTCAAGCCTTAAAAGGGTGGAAAAGAGGTCAGACAAGTCAGGAGTGCAGACATCCCGTGTCACTAAATCTGCTCTCAAAAATCATATCCCTAACACCATTAACATGCCACTCACAATTTGAAGCAACACTACTGTCTACTGCATTTGTGATCGCCTTTTTCGGGGCGCTACGCATAAGCGAATTAGTCCCTCGATCCAAAATCACCACCAGTGGAGGCTTATTACACCAGGACGTAGTCATAGCCAATAATGCAATACGTCTACGCATACGCAAATCCAAAACAGACCCAGCGGGCAAGGGCACTTGGGTGCTTCTAAAACCCACAAACAGTACACTGTGTCCGGTAACAATAGTAAAAACATATACAGCCATCAGGCCACAAAGTAATTTCTTCCTATCACACATTGATGGAACGCCATTATCATGATACCAGTTCCAATTTATATTTAATAAATGCCTAACATCAGCAGGGAACCACCCCAAAGATTACGGGACACACTCATTCCGCATAGGCTCGGCCACGGAAGCAGCTAGAGCAGGACTGTCTGGAAGTGCAGAGGATAGGCAGATGACGATCCGCGTGTTTTGCGAGATACATAAGACCGGACTTGTTATCCTAACGTGGTTTGTTTCTTTTACAGGTGACGATAAGCCAACAGTGTGGGTGATAGGCCACTCGTACATATACTGGGCAGAAAAAAGGGCGACAGTCCGCCCAGGCGGGAGGAATATTGGGTTTCATGACACATATTTCAACTGGAGAGGTATTAGAGGCCTGCGATGGCCACAGGTACTAATGGAGGTAATCAACATAGGGAGAGAAGCAACAGGTCCGGTTATCTTAGTTATACATGCCGGGGGGAACGACTTCGGTCATTACAAGAGCGCAGAACTAATGGCAATAATGAAGCTAGATACTGAGCGCTTCAGAGCATTTTTTAGTAAACTAACTATAATATGGTTAGAGATTGTGCCGAGAACGGTATGGCGAGGTGCGCGAGACAGTGCAGCCATCGAACGGACAAGGCGGCTAATAAATATTCGGATGGCTAAATTTGTAAAGGAAAGAGGTGATGTAGTGATAAGACACCGAGAACTGGAAGGAGATAAAGCTGGCCTCATATGGCCCGACGGTGTTCATTTAACGGATATTGGACTGGACATATTCCTGTCAGGACTCCAGGACGGAGTGGAGCAAGCGTTAATGATGATGGGTGGGGGTCGGAGTCCTGCATACGAGTACGCAGGATCCTCCTTGGCCTGAAATAGAAAGGACATGTTGGAAAGTTACTCTTGTTGGCCAACTTGCCGGTGTGGAGACACAGGGCATGCTGCAACAAGCGGAATTATTTTTGGAAATAAAATGCCTTTCTAGTGGAATGAGTTAAAGAGTTAATAAAGCTGTGACCGATCCTCACCCATCCAGTTGTAAGAGTTACATTACTGTATTGTTAAGGAAGGGGTGGCGGTAGGGGGCCTGAGCGTCGGGGTTTGGTTGGGGGTCCCCACAGTCTAATTTATTCACCTCGTATCACATCAGGTACATGTCAGGCAGGTCTTACAGATACTCAAAGATAATACATTTCTCTGGTTTGACAAATAATTTATGTTCTCCATTCAGGAGGTCCCTTTTTTGGGTTATTTCTTATCATTCACTGTTTTTTGCATGGATCTGGCAAAAGTCCGGACGGTACTGGTATTGGTATTATATTCAGGACTTAAAGGCGTTACAAAGTTTTATGGGTTTCGCCAGCTGCTACTGTAAGTTCATCAAAAACTTTTTGGCAGTGGCCAAACCTCTGATGGACGATTTTGCCAAATAATAAAATCTCAATTTTTTTTTTCTATTTTTCTTTCCATTCTTGTAGCTAAACACAATCCAGCTAAGTTTTAAAATTGAAATGAAGCCCCTGTACCCCCCTCTCTAGGTGCTTCTGTACCAACTCCTCCCTGGTCCAGGACAGTCTCTGTATCACGGCCTCCATCAATAACCTATTGACACATGATTGTGGCAGCCCTCACGTGCTGGTATATCACGCTGCCAATAGAAATGGGAAGCGGCACAGAAATCACAAAATAAAGGCAGTGTTTGTGGTAATGGAAGAATCCAACAAGCAGAGTAGTCCACACGTCGTACAACAGCCCAACATGGATGATGAAAAGCAGTGACCAGCAGTGACCAGCCCAGGGGATGGGGATGACTCGGTACCCGGGCCTTTGCCTGGCCTTGGTGATGTTGCGGTGGTCGGCTCCCGTGCCCGTACCCTGCGGTCAATCTTTAAAAGGGTGGTTGTTTGTTAATTTTATGAAAGTTCGTGACGCCACCTGTGGTTTCTGATGATAATCACCAGTGCTGCGGCAGTCCACTGAGGCCGGTGATAAGGCAGCTCGATGGTATAGCTCCCCACAGGTGGAGCTAGGCCTCAGGGCAGCGTATGCTAGGGGAATGCAGGACAGGCAAGACCCAGCCGGGTCAGAGCAAGAACGGGGACGGACACGGTAGTCACTTCAGTACCTTTTACTGATGGAAAGTCAGGCACATCCCGGAGCACTGTAGGGTGAAGGGTGCATATCAGGATCCTCCCCAATGAGCGGGTGTAGGGCCTCCTGTCTCTTGCCTCTGCGTAGTAAGTTTCTGACCTGCCTGGAGCTAGGCCTAACTTTGTCTCTGTCCTGCGCTGGCTGACCTTGTGGTAGGGCCTTTTCTTGGAGTACACGCTTCTCAGATTGCGGGGCCTATGTGTCTCCCGGCTCTGTTACGTATCAGCACTCTAGCGATCCTGGGACCTGTAGTTCTCCAGGGATTCCGGTTATGCCTTACTGGGTCGTAGAGATCCCGGTAAGCTTCGGACCCAGTGTCCGGTAAATGATTCAGGGTGAGCTAATTAAGCTCCTCTGCCCCCTATGTACTCACTCTCCACTCGCCTTCAGCCCCTCTCGGGGCCCTCACTAGGCAACACACACTGCAGCCGGGACACTGCTCTTCTTCGCCGCTCTCAGAGCGTCGGCACACTCCTAGCTCTCTATCCGGAGCTGAGTTCTAGTCTGGAATCACTCTACAGACTGTACTGAACTCTTTCTGCAGGAACTGCTAGGCTCTGGCTCGACTGCACTGAGTCCTTCTGTGTCTGAGCAGGAAACTGCTGAATCACTTTCTGGGCTGCCTGGCTCCACCTTCCCTTTATATATCCCTAAGGCTAAGTGCCCACGTTGCGGAACTGAAGCATATTTTTAACTCTTCTCCCTGGCGGGAAAATCGCATGCGGATTTTACATGCGGTTTTCCCGCCAGGTAGAAGCGTTTGTGAGGCGTCTTTGCAGCGTCTTTGCATGCATTTCCGCATACGGGTTATCAAGCACTTCTCCAAGTGATTTAAGCATCACTTGGAAAAGTGCTTGACAACTTGTTCACACTATATAAATCCATGCAACCGGCATGGATTTATATAGTGTGACCAAGTAATAGTTAAAAAAAAAGAATCAGAATGGTAAACAATAAAGTTTATACTCACCTTCCGATGCATTCTCTGCCCCGTCCGGAGTCTTGAGCGGCTCACGCTGTTGTGTGCAGGACCTGCGGTGAAGTCTTTGAGTCATGTGATGGGTCACATGACTCAATGACGTGGCAGGTCCTTCACACAACAGCGCGATGGAGGGAAAACATCAGAAGATAAGTATAAACTTTATTTTTTTCTTTTTTTTTACAGGTTCTTTGGTACCCAGGTCTGGATGAGAGTCTCCTCTCAGCCAGACTTGGGTACCATCCGCACATTGATTCCGCTGCGCTTCCGCAAAATTAATGAACATGCTGCGGATTTTTGACCGCAGCATATACGCTGCGGAAAAATCCGCAGCATGGGCATTGACATTGCGGAATGCCATTGGGGACCATGGGGTGCGGATATACATGCGTTTTACCCGCAGCATATACGCTTGTAATACGCAACGTGGGCACGCAGCCTAACGGTCTCCCTCTGGTGGTCTGAGGTGGAAGGTGGAGGTGTGTGAATGCTTATGAGGGCCTCTTGTGGAGGAATCCATCAATGCACACTTCTAGGATCTGTGATACCAAGCGCAGCTGGGCGTCACAGCAGCGAAGGTCGCGTCATCAGGCGTCTGTGTAAGAACATCACATTTTTGTTTTCCTCCCTGAATAAGCACCAAATGGAATAGCTGAATGCCAGGATACAGAGACCGGCGGGGGGCAGGGAGGCGCTGTCCGCTGGATTTTGTGCTGGTTTCACAAGCGGTCACCCTGCAGTTTTCTCTGAATTTGCTGTGGAGACTTTTCACAACACATCTAATAATTGTGAACCTTCCACCTCACATGTTTATTATCTTGTCAGCTGGGCGGGATGAAAGCCGGACAAGAATGATCCTTATTACAAATAATGGCTGCACTGAGCGATGGTATAAAGCCGCCGAGGACTGAGAGCAGAAGGGCAGAGAGGTTTCCTCTTCCTCATAGGAGAAAGTCTACAGGGACCAGTACAGAAGCCGGTGAGAAAGGGAGACAAGGGCTGAGCCACTTACACAGACAGAAAGCTGAGGAGAGGAGGACATGTTATTACTCCAGGATCCGCTCCATTCCTTCCCTATGTGGCATTCAAGCCCTGAGCTCGGCTTTTCTGGAGCCCCATAGAGAATGAATGGTTCTGCAGTTGAATCCTGACTTTCCACTCCTTCCCGATCAGACGATGGTTCGCAGCGGTCAGACCCCCACGATCAGTAAGTGATCACCGAGCCTGTGGATAAGTGATAACTTGTTTTCTTCAGACATCCCCTTTAAGCAATGGAGCATGCCAGCAGTGAAGGTGGGAGAAGGCGCTGGTTACAGGGGAGACTTTACCTCTGTAGGCCGCATATAGGACATGTGAGGGGCGGACACTTCCCGTATTCATCATTACTGAGCCCCAGCTCTGTACGGCTCTTATCTGAGCTGCAGGAGACGCAGCAGTTACTAATCAGCCGCTCTCCATTCACTTGCAGCCGTCCGAGCTCTGCTGTGCCTGTTAGGGGTGAAGTTCGGGTCCTAGGAGGCATCGAGTATGCAGCCTGCACAGCAGATCACAGCCCGGGCACCGCGTCTCCAGGTAAATCTCCACCTTGTGAGTTGCTTCTTATGCAGCAGCCCCATGCAAGTTGCTCCGTTCTCCTCGGCCAGCTCTTGCTGAAGACTGAGCTCCTCTGCCCAATCTAGGAGCTCAATAGCCCTGATCACATCAGTGGTAGCCCAGCGCTGCTGGATCAGATTTACAAATGGCAAACTAATCAGCCCTAGGCATTTCTAATATGTGCAGAGCAGGCGACATAAGTCTGACCGGTGTCCTCATAGACCTTTGCTCAGCCGGGGTCTAATAGGAGCAATAAGATGGCCGTCATGGGGTCCATTGTTAGATCTCGGCTGCCATAGAAACTCATCAGCACCATGATCGCACCTCCCTCTCCTGTCTAAAGTGCCTAAATGCTGTGGAAGCCCCCTACTGTGTCATACAGTGGATTAAACTGCCAGGGTAAGGGTTGGCTCCACTGTCGGTGGCTGAGTCAGGAGCAGGACTGTGTTATACAGCCACACTTCTGCCGCAGATCTTGTAAGAGCCCTGACAGGACCTGCCTGATGATAATGTGTCCTATAGAGTGGGTCCTGGTACCGGACTGCCCTGTACATATTCACCACTAGCTGGGAACCAGTTACTTACAAGGTCTAGTTTCGGATGTGTTTCCAGGATCTGTAGTTGTCAGCATTTTATCCTTAAGGTCGAGTTATAATATCACTGTTACACTCTCGCCCTGTACCTGTATACCTGCCCTGTGTGCTGCACAAAAGTATATAACAAAGTGTGTGTGTACACAGATATCTATCTCCTGAATAGAATTACTGCTAGATCTCCTGTACATAGAAATATGAGGTTCTTAGCGCACATTTTGAGCAAATTGTGCGAGCCCATCTGCCAACGTCAAGGCGACCTCTTCAGATGGGTCCCTACACTAACACAACACTAACTTAGTAACTGGGACTATTTTTTTTATTATTATTACCACCATTTTTACTATTTATTATTATTGCATTAATCCAATTAATTGTAACTGTTATAAAACTAATTAAAAAAATTAAATTCTAATTTTTTTATTATTCTTGTGATTCTAATAATGGTATTACTAAAATCCCTATGCCTAAAGCTGTTGATCCAGAAGAAGGCAAAAACCCCAGGACACCTAACGCCAATTTGTGTCACGGGAAAAATTCCTTCTTGACCCCGGGAAAAGGCGATCAGTCCTAGGACCCTGGATCAAACCTAATTATGTTATTACAAGTTATATATTACACTAATTATTGTACTACTGGAGTTATTTTAATTTGTTTTTATAAATCTAACTATTTGATATGGTTATACTTAACATTGTGCTATCTTATTACAGTATTATTCTTCTTTCCTATCACTACTAATACTGCCCTATACTTACAGTGTTGATCCAGAAGAAGGCAAAAACCCCAGGACACCTTCAGCCAATTTGTGTCACAGGGAAAAAATTCCTTCTTGACCCCGAGAAAAGGCGATCAGTCCTAGAACCCTGGATCAAACCTAATTATGTTACTAGTTATGTAATTACTATTACTGTACTAAATGTACTACTACAGTTGTTTTTAATATAGTTTTTTTTATATATTTTGTCTTATGTCCTGCTTTCTTATTAAAGTACTACTCTAACTTTTCTATAACTATTTAATATTACAGTATTGATTGAACTACGTCTATAATTATTTTTATTTACTCTTTGTTCTTTCTATAGATATAGCTAGTTTATATTTATTAATAATAATAACCTGATATCTTATTACGGTATTATTCTTCTTTCCTATTGCTACTAATACTACCCTATACCTAGAGTGTTGATCCAAAAGAAGGCAAAAACCTCAGGACACCTTCAGCCAATTTGTGTCACAGCGGAAAAATTCCTTCTTGACCCCGAGAAAAGGCGATCAGTCCTAGAACCCTGGATCACACTGCTATTCTACCTACTATTATTACTACTGTTATTTTATTACTTTCTTACTATTATCACTAGTATTATTACTCAAATTACACTAATACTGATATACTAGCACTATATTACTACTATCCTGCTATTATTACTTTGGTGGATTTATACTTACCAGCCGGTATTGCCATATGATGTTATCGGCAGAGAGGTCCCAGCAGGATGGTCCACATGATGTTCCTCTTTCCTCTCAAATACCGGTTGATGTAATGGCGGACGTTGTTCTGGCTCTGCTTCTTCCTTTTTGTTGTAGGATCGATTGTTGTCTTTTCTGGCCTTTGGCCATCCCTTTCCCCCTAGGGATCTTAAGGTGCAGTTCTGTCCTCTTCGGTCTCCTCTTCGTTGGGTCTCCCCTTCGGTCTCCTCTTCGGTGGGTCTCCTCTTCGGTGGGTCTCCTCTTCGGTGGGTCTACCCTTCGGTGGGTCTCCTCTTCGGTGGGACTCCTCTTCAGTGGGTCTCCTCTTCGGTGGGTCTCCTCTTCGGTGGGACTCCTCTTCGGAGGGACTCCTCTTCGGTGGGACTCCTCTTCGGTGGGTCTCCTCTTCGGTGGGTCTCCTCTTCGGTGGGACTCCTCTTCGGTGGGTCTCCTCTTCGGTGGGTCTCCTCTTCGGTGGGTCTCCTCTTCGGTGGGTCTCCTCTTCGGTGGGACTCCTCTTCGGTGGGTCTCCTCTTCGGTGGGACTCCTCTTCGGTGGGTCTCCTCTTCGGTGGGTCTCCTTTTTGGTCTCCTCTTCGGTGGGACTCCTCTTCGGGGGGACTCCTCTTCGGTGGGACTCCTCTTCGGTGGGACTCCTCTTCGGTTGGACTCCTCTTCGGTGGGACTCCTCTTCGGTGGGTCTCCTCTTCGGTGGGTCTCCTCTTCGGTGGGACTCCTCTTCGGTGGGTCTCCTCTTCGGTGGGTCTCCTCTTCGGTGGGACTCCTCTTCGGTGGGACTCCTCTATGGTGGTAATCCTCTTCGGCGGGTCCCCTCTTCGGGGGGTCTCCTCTTCGGCGGGACTCCTCTTCGGCGGGACTCCTCTTCGGCGGGTCTCCTCTTCGGTGGGACTCCTCTTCGGTGGGTCTCCTCTTCGGTGGGTCTCCTCTTCGGTGGGACTCCTCTTCGGTGGGTGTCCTCTTCGGTGGGATTCCTCTTCGGTGGGTCTCCTCTTCGGTGGGTCTGCTCTTTGGTCTCCTCTTCGGTGGGACTCCTCTTCGGGGGGACTCCTCTTCGGGGGGACTCCTCTTCGGCGGGACTCCTCTTCGGCGGGACTCCTCTTCGGCGGATCTCCTCTGCGGCGGGACTCCTCTTCGGCGGGACTCCTCTTCGGCGGGTCTCCTCTTCGGCGGGACTCCTCTTCGGCGGGACTCCTCTTCGGTGGGACTCCTCTTCGGTGGGACTCCTCTTCGGTGGGACTCCTCTTCGGTGGGACTCCTCTTCGGTGGGTCTCCTCTTCGGTGGGACTCCTCTTCGGTGGGTCTCCTCTTCGGTGGGACTACTCTTCGGTCTACTCTTCGGTGGGACTCCTCTTCTGTGGGTTTCGTCTTCGGTGGGACTCCTCTTTGGTGGGTCTCCTCTTCGGTGGGTCTCCTCTTCGGTGGGACTCCTCTTCGGTGGGACTCCTCTTCGGTGGGTCTCCTCTTCGGTGGGACTCCTCTTCGGTGGGACTCCTCTTCGGTGGGTCTCCTCTTCGGTGGGACTCCTCTTCGGTGGAACTCCTCTTCGGTGGGTCTCCTCTTCGGTGGGACTCCTCTACGGTGGGACTCCTCTACGGTGGGACTCCTCTTCGGTGGAACTCCTCTTCGGTGGGTCTCCTCTTCGGTGGGACTCCTCTACGGTGGGACTCCTCTACGGTGGGACTCCTCTTCGGTGGGACTCCTCTTCGGTGGGACTCCTCTTCGGCTGGTCTCCTCTTCGGTGGGACTCCTCTTCGGTGGGACTCCTCTTCGGCTGGTCTCCTCTTCGGTGGGACTCCTCTTCGGTGGGTCTCCTCTTCGGTCTCCTCTTCGGTGGGACTCCTCTTCGGTGGGACTCCTCTTTGGTCTCCTCTTCGGTGGGACTCCTCTTCGGTGGGTCTCCTCTTCGGTGGGACTCTTCTTCAGTCTCCTCTTCGGTGGGACTCCTCTTCGGTGGGACTCCTCTTCGGTGGGTCTCCTCTTCGGTGGGTCTCCTCTTCGGTGGGACTCCTCTTCGGTGGGTCTCCTCTTCGGTGGGTCTCCTCTTCGGTGGGTCTCCTCTTCGGTGGGTCTCCTCTTCGGTGGGTCTCCTCTTCGGTTGGTCTCCTCTTCAGTGGGACTCCTCTTCGGCGGGTCTCCTCTTCGGCGGGTCTCCTCTTCGGCGGGTCTCCTCTTCGGTGAGTCTACTCTTCGGTGGGTCTCCTCTTTGGTCTCCTCTTCGGTGGGTCTCCTCTTCGGTGGGACTCCTCTTCGGTGGGACTCCTCTTCGGTGGGACTCCTCTTCGGTGGGACTCTTCTTCGGTGGGTCTCCTCTTCGGTGGGACTCCTCTTCGGTGGGACTCCTCTTCGGTGGGACTCCTCTTCGGTCTCCTCTTCGGTGAGACTCCTCTTCGGTGAGTCTCCTCTTCGGTGGGACTCCTCTTCGGTGGGACTCCTCTTCGGTGGGACTCCTCTTCGGTGGGACTCCTCTTTGGTGGGTCTCCTCTTTGCTGCGTCTCCTCTTCGGTGGGTCTCCTCTTCGGTGGGTCTCTTCTTCTCAGGAAACACAACCAGATATTAGGAGCAATCCTCAACTGACAGAGTGCCACTACTGACCACCGCGCTCCCCTCATCCCGCTAAGTAAAAGTGTTTTTTCCTGTTTTACACAGAATGCAGAGTACTGTGCAGCAACCTATACTCCCGAGGGGCCGCAGGAAACTGGAGTGAATAATGTCCTCCTCTTCCTTTAAATTACGCTTATGCCATGTTCTTACTGGTGAGACGTAATAAATAGCATTAAAGCTGCAGTAATTTTTTTTTTATATACACTGCTCAAAAAAATAAAGGGAACACTTAAACAACAGAATATAACTCCAAGTAAATCAATCTTCTGTGAAATCAAACTGTCCACTTAGGAAACAACACTGATTGACAATCAATTTCACATGCTGATGTGCAAATGGAATAGACAATAGATGGAAATTATTGGCAATTATCAAGACATCCTCAATAAAGGACTGGTTCTGCAGGTGGGGATCACAGACCACATCTCAGTACCAATGCTTTCTGGCTGATGTTTTGGTCACTTTTGAATGTTGGTTGTGCTTTCACACTCGTGGTAGCATGAGACGGACTCTACAACCCACAGAAGATGCTCAGGTAGTGCAGGACATCCAAGATGGCACATCTGTGAGAGCTGTGGCAAGGAGGTTTGGTGTGTCTGTCAGCGTAGTGTCCAGAGGCTGGAGACGCTACCAGGAGACAGGCCAGTACACCAGGAGACATGGAGGGGGCCGTAGGAGGGCAACAACCCAGGAGCAGGACCGCTACCTCCGCTTTTGTGCAAGAAGCAACAGGAGGAGCACTGCCAGAGCCCTGCAAAATCACCTCCAGCAGGCCACAAATGTGTATGTGTCTGCACAAACGGTTAGAGCTGACTCCATGAGGGTAGCATGAGGGCCCGACATCCACAGATGGGGGTTGTGCTCACAGCCCAACACTGTGCAGGATGCTTGGCATTTGCCACAGAACACCAGAATTGGCAAACTCGCCACTGGCTCCCTGTGCTCTTCACAGATGAAAGCAGGTTCACACTGAGCACATGTGACAGACGTGACGGAGTCTGCAGACACAGTGGAGAGTGATCTACTGCCTGCAACATCCTTCAGCACGACCGGTTTGGCAGTGGGTCAGTAATGGTGTGGCATCTGCCAACTCCTGGACAGTCAGTGGTGCAATGTGATGTTTGTGGATGGAGCGAGACATGATGTCCCAGATGTGCTCAATCGGATTCAGCTCTGGGGAACAGGCGGGGCAGTCCATAGCTTCAAAGCCTTCATCTTGGAGGAACTGCTGACACACTCCAGCCGCATGAGGTCTGGCATTGTCCTGCATTAGGAGGAACCCAGGGCCCACTGCACCAGCATATTGTCTCACAAGGGGCCTGAGGATCTCATCTCTGTACCTAATGGCAGTCAGGCTACCTCTGCCGAGCACATGGAGGGCTGTGCGGCCCTCCAAAGAAATGCCACCCCACACTATTACTGACCCACTGCCAAACCGGTCATGCTGAAGGATGTTGCAGGCAGCAGATCGCTCTCCATGGCGTCTCCAGACTCTGTCACGTCTGTCACATGTGCTCAGTGTGACCATGCTTTCATCTGTGAAGAGCAAAGGGAGCCAGTGGCGAGTTTGCCAATCCTGGTGTTCTGTGGCAAATGCCAAGCGTCCTGCACGGTGTTGGGTTGTGAGCACAACCCCCATGTGTGGACGTCGGGCCCTCATACCACCCTCATGGAGTCGGTTTCTAACCGTTTGTGCAGACATATGCTCATTTGTGGCCTGCTGGAGGTCATTTTGCAGGGCTCTGGCAGTGCTCCTCCTGTTCCTCCTTGCACAAAGGCGGGGGTAGCGGTCCTGCTGCTGGGTTGTTGCCCTCCTACGGCCCCCTCCACGTCTCCTGGTGTACTGGCCTGTCTCCTGGTAGCGCCTCCAGCCTGTGAACACTACGCTGACAGACACAGCAAACCTCCTTGCCACAGCTCGCATTGATGTGCCATCCTGGATGAGCTGCACTACCTGAGCAACTTCTGTGGGTTGTAGAGTCCGTCTCATGCTACCACGAGTGTGAAAGCACAACCAACATTCAAAAGTGACCAAAACATCAGCCAGAAACCATTGGTACTGAGATGTGGTCTGTGGTCCCCCCCTGCAGAACCAGTCCTTTATTGAGGGTGTCTTGATAATTGCCAATAATTTCCATCTATTGTTTATTCCATTTGCACAACAGCATGTGAAATTGATTGTCAATCAGTGTTGTTTCCTAAGTGGACAGTTTGATTTCACAGAAGTTTGATGTACTTGGAGTTATATTCTGTTGTTTAAGTGTTCCCTTTATTTTTTTGAGCAGTGTGTATTTTCTTATGTCCATGTATTTATTACTAAAAGTAATTTTTTACATTTAGGTTTCATTTTTCACTGGTTATTACAGACTTATTGCTTCCCTGCACATTCAAGTTTCATGTTTTCTTTGGGCATAGATCAGCTAAAAGGCACTCAGGAAAAAAAAAACAGATGAAATATCTACACACTCTCCCTTAAGACTGTCAGAAGGAGCTCACTGATAGATTCTCAGTTAGCTAATTTTGCAGCCAGGAATAAACAGTGCAGCACAGATGCTACAGAAGGCAACATTTTTAATGAAACTCAATGACAGAAATCAATTTTAGCCCCAAATACTTGCATTAAAGTAAAAAAAACAAATGGCCGCAAAGCAGGACAACCGATTTAACTCCTTACCAACATCTGCCGTACATGTCTGGTATAAGTCAGTAGCGGGTGTATGGAGCAGAGTCAGCTCGCCCCGTACATGGCAGATAATGGCTGTGACAAACAACCAGGACCTGCCTCTAAGAGCTGCGAGTGGAGCGAAGATCTGCCCACCACTGTTAACCTGTTCAGTGCTGCTGTCAATCTCTAACAGCAGCATTAACAGCGCGCCGGCATTGGGACGCATCGTTCCATGCGCCCACCGGCGCTCCTGTGACGCGATCACAGGGCACGCACGGACTGCTATGACATCCGGGGGTCTGCTGAAGCCTCCGTGCCTGTCATCATAAAGCTTCATTTGGGCTGTAAAGAAGACCGTGATTTTGCTATATGGAGCATTACTGTGGTATCGCTGTATATAGCACAAGCAATCAGATAATGTATACAAATGCAGTGAAAATTAAAAAAAAAAAAAAAGTTTAAAATATTAAAACCCCACACGTTCAGCTCACCTCCCACTAAAAATAAAGATAATAAAAATATACACATTTGTGGTATGGTCTCTTTCAGAGAAATACAATCTATCCAAATATAAAAAACAAACGATCAGTGAACACAGAAAAAAATTCAAAAAGCCAAAATTGCATTTTTTTCGTTCGGCACAATACTACAGAAAACCCTGTAAGAAGCGATGACCATGTCATATGTGTCCCAAAATGTTATCAATAAAGTCCTCTTGCCCTTCAAAAAATAAGCCCCACACAGCTCCATCAACCCGAAAAACGAAAATGTTACGGGTCTCAGAAAAAATGGTGACACCATAAAAAAAAGTTTTTTTCTTTTGCCAAAACTCTTGGAGAAGTTTGGTCTTGCTGTAATCACACTGAGGAGTAGGATCCTATTACCAGGTCATTTTCACCACACTATGTACGCCGTTAAAACCCTTCCCAGAAAAACAGTGTCAGGCTTTTTTTTTCCTCGCACTTTTACTGCACTTGGAATTTTTTCCCCGTTTTCTAGTACTATGTGGTAAATGAATGGTGCGATTTATAAGTACCGCTCATCCTGCAAAATAACAAGACCTCACACTATGTGGACAGACATGAAAAAGTTATAGCCCTTGGAAAAAGCCAAGGAAAAAACAGAAAAAACCATCAATTGGTTCTGTTGGGAAGAGGTAAAGCTGAAGAAACACATGTAACAGCAGAATATGGAGGAAGGTGAGATATCACAGGCTGGTGGATACTACCTGCTCCATTGCTGGCAGAGTAACCCATCCCCATGGTGGCCGCTGATATCTTCTCTTGTAGAAACGGATCCAAAATCTATAAAACATGGGGAACAGTCAGCAGAGGGTTTGGTGATTGGCTCATATTGGCGATATACCCAGGGGCATTACTGGGCACAGGGAAGATTGGGAATGAATAGGATTGGCTGTTAGATATGTGATCTCTGCAATTAAAGGGGATGTCTAGTTGGAACAAGTTCTCACTGATCTCTGGATAGGTGATGACTCTTAGATCGGTGGGTTTGGCCGCTATGACCCAATCAGCAGAACAGCACTTATAGATAGAAGTGAGCGAAGTGCAAATGTTCAGCCGCCGGTCCGTTCATTCTCTATGGGGGGCGCTGTACTCAGCTTTCTCCTGCATAGAGAATGAATGGAGCGGTGGTCCGGGGAGGTACTAGCAGGGATTAGTTGGGTTCCCAGCAGATCTAGAAGTTGTCACTTATCATGTGTTGGGGAATAATGACTTCTCCTCTGATAAATGTGCTGATTCCTGTCAGTTGTGGTCGCTGAGTGCGTGTGATGGGATGTGGCTCCGTCCGTTATATTATATCACGTCTTATACCTATAATCTCGCTGATCGCAGGTGTCTGTCTTCACACTCAGATGAGATGGAACAAACTGACGATATAGGACTTTTTTTTTTTCTTCAAATTCAAACCGAGCAATCCTATTGGCTGAGTATGAATGCAGTTACCATGGTGACAGAAGTAGCTGCAGATTTAAAGGGACAAGATACTAATATTGTACTAAAGTGTATTTTATTATATACTTCACATAACTGACTGGGTACACCTTGGTGCTGGTGGGATGGCTTTTTTTTTAATCAAACAACATGTTTACTAAGTACCCTATATTATATATATTTCCTATTGCTTTTTACTTACTTATAGCAGGGTATATGTTCATATTGTTTCTATCCTAAGTTTGTCTATTTTCTAATAAAGACATGACCAGTCCTCTTTATAATTTTATAGTGACCCCATTGAGGTCATGGACTGATATTGGGGATTGCAGAGTTGGGGCAAGGTGTTGGTGCTAAGTAAGTGACATCAAATGAAGGCTATGGTGCATATGACTCGCCCCCTGGGCCGTGGGGCACTCGGATCCGGGCAGTAGGGGAACGATGGGAGTAGTAGTGGCAACTCGGTTCCGTGGCTCAGGGTGGTCAGGCCAGTGGTAGTCCGTTATGTGCTGATGTTTATGTCCGACTACGCCACCCGTGGATTTGCGGTTATTAGGAACCGCCGCTGCATGCAGACCGCTGGGGCTGATGAGGTGTGCAGCTAGGGTAGTGTGACTCCCCACGGGAAGAGTGCGGCCCCAGGGCAGTATAGTGGATGGTGGGAGTGATGGTAGTGAGGGTCCCAGTGCTGATAGTGCTGGAGAAGCAAGGAGCACACAGACAACAGGTTGCAGTCCAGGGTCTTTACTAGAACAGGTAAATTGACCCATAAACAGTCCCGGCTAGGAGGGGGACCTGGATGTCTGAGAGTAACGGGGAAATTGGCCCTGGTCAGGGTGAGGGTGTAGGCCTACCGTGCTTTCTGCGCTCCTTCTGGCTATCTCCTCCTGATAGGGTAACAGCCCACGTTTCCGAGCTTTCCGTGTATTCTCGCCTGTATGGCCTGCGACGTGGGTTCCTTTCTGCTCCCAGCCTTGTACGGCTTTACTGGTCCCTTCGGTTGTGGCAGGGCCTCCAGGCTTCTTAGGCCAAGGAATATACAGTCCCTTGCGGACTGGTTCTCTGCTGGGGGATGTGGAATCCTTCCAGCCTCAGACACCAAAGTCTGGTAAGGTCAGTCTCTGATTTGCCAAGACAGGCTCTCTTCGCCTCTCGTCTCTGGCTGGTGGCTCTCCTACTGCCACACTTCCTCTTAGGTGCAATCAACTTTCTGTCCCTGCTCCACTCTGGGACACGTCTCAGTGCTGAGACAGGCCATCCATTCTCTCTAACCCTGCCCCCAGTACCAGCTTTTATAGGGGCAGCCAGCTCCCCCTACTGGCCTGAGACAGGAGGCATTGCATGCTAATGTTCCCCTGACTAGAGAACCTCCCCCTTGCTCTCAGACACAGCTTTAATTACACTTGTGGCATCCAGGCCAGGGTGACACACATACATAGTAAATCAGTCTTGTTGTGCCACAGAAATCCTGTTCTATAACACAAAATATCTTCATATGATGAGGAGTTGTGTTGTGTTTTTCTCCATTTACATTCTAGCGTGGTGATCACATAAAATGTAAAATTCCTATTAAATAATTACTGAATGACAGTAGCCTGTATCCCTGGAGGACAAGTCATTTACCGCTTCACCAGGTTTGATGTTCTAATGCATTTAGATGTTTCAGTATTTGTATATATCTTTTTTTTCCCCCCTTAAGGGTATTCAAGCGCAGACTGTGGCAAACTTCTTCCTCGCCTTTGAAGCACAGCTTTCAATTATTCCTATCGTAAACCAGGTAAAAAGCTTCGAGCCGAGCGTGATCAGACTCCTTCAGTCCCGCAGCAGGTAAATCTGTGACCATCGCCGGCACTCCTGCTGTTCCTAGTACCGATCCCTCTGAGCGGCTGTGCAGTAATGAAGGCAGGATTCACCCCAAACTTGCTCGTCTTTTTTTTCGATTTCCAGTTCTGGTAATTAGTGATACACATGTGTATATCCAGTGGTCAACTCAAAACCTATGTATGGAAAATCAATTGTTTGCTGTATGCATCTCATTTGTAGGATGCACACTATTCATTTCAATATGGAGCGGAGTAGGAGGAGACTTTCATTGCTGTCGCCCTTTACTTCCTCCCTGCTGATAGGAAATGCCATGCTGTTTGCTTGTGTCCTGTGATTACAGCAGCCTGCAACAGTTTTCAGCGTGCACTCCCCGGCTCAGGCATCAAGCAGTAAATGATAACATTAAAACGCTGCTACCCCTTTGTTAGTCACTTTTTTATCTTCTTCCCCTTCTACGAATGCTATAGTCCGTTATTCTAGAACTGCTCTGAAAATGGTTCTCTGGAGTGTTGGGATTTGGGTTTAGGGTGGGTTATGGGAATTGAAGTTCAGAATGATTTGATTAAAAAAAATATGAAATTAAAATTCCTCTGTTCTTGAGAAGGTCAGGAGAAAATGAAAGGATTCATCTAGTCTGTTCAGCGCTCCCAGGAGACAGGCACCAGGCGGAGGTATTAAAAGTCTTCAGAAATTTACTTAGATAAAAATCATCATAAAAAAACGATACATAGAACAACGCGTTTCGGCTATATATTGGTACAGAATAGCCTTCCTCAGGTAAGATATTGCTTTACAGTCTGTTAGAGTTATATAGTCTATATAGGTTCACTTGAATAAATTAATTAGGTTAAATGGTCAAGACCTGGTGGTTCTTCATTAGCTTAATTGCTGCTTGGTGGTTTTCAGTATGCTTGTTTCTTTTGTTGTTACAGGTATATTTGCAGTACATGATAAAATATATGGTGAAAAACACACACACATGAAAAACATTACAAACATTGATTTGCGTGTGTACAGTAGAGATGAGCGTTGTTCTACTCGAACTGTTCGCCAATCTCAAATTCGAGCTGTTTTGGGCGGTGTTCGAGCCGTTCGGCGAACACGAACAATTTGAGAAAAATTCGGCTGTTCGAGGTTATGTTCGATAACTGTTCGTGCACCAAAATCATAACTGGATTTTTTCTCAGTAATGATGAAAATTAATGTTAATACGCAGTTTGAGTGTACAGCGGGGTGGGGGGAGGGGCAGGGGATGGATCTCTGCAGGAACAATGAAGATCTCCATTTTTTTTTCTCTTTCCCGCATTTACAGTGGGGAGGTGCAATCTGTCAGCCTATCAGCAGCGCACACACGGAGCGAAGTGCTTTTTTTCACACAAGCAAGGGCATGTGTGATTGGCAGTGTATGTCACATGTCCTTGCCCTATAAGACCAAGCCATTTTCCCCGTCGCCACCATTTTCTCACTGCTGCAGCTGCGTGTTAGACGGCACCGCTGTTGCTGTGTGCGCTATACCTTGTTAATTTCAAGCCAATTTTCGCACAAATCTACAGATAGCTTGGGAGTAGGGAATAGTTGTGATTGCAGTCCTTTTAAGGACTAGGTTACAGCATTTCCTACGACTTTTATCAGGCAGGTCTGTGCTCTTAAATAGATAGATTGTGGGAGTAAAGACTAATTGTAATTGCAGTCCTTTTCAGGACTAGGTTACATCAGTTCCTATCAGTTTTTGCCAGGCAGGTCTGTGCCAGTGCTGTGCAAGTTTTTTTCACAGCATTTGGCTGAATCTAGCAAAGCTAATCCTTTTTGGCCTATTGCAGAGTGTGTTAGTCAGTGGAGTAGCCTATCTGTGTTGCAAGATATACCACCTGTGAATAGAATACCAATTTTTTTACTGCACCTAGTGAAGTAAAATCTTTTGGGCATAGCATCATTCTATTAGTCCATCTATACTGACCTCCATCAGGTTGCAAATTAAAAATAATTTTTATCTGCATCTACCTCTGAAAAAATATTTGGGCTTCTAGCTGTGTGTGGGACTTGTTCTATTAGTCCATCTATACTGACCTCCATCAGGTTGCAAATTGAATATAATTTTTATCTGCATCTAGCTCTGAAAAAATATTTGGGCTTCTAGCTGTGTGTGGGACTTGTTCTATTAGTCCATCTATACTGACCTCCATCAGGTTGCAAATTGAATATAATTTTTATCTGCATCTAGCTCTGAAAAAATATTTGGCCTTCTAGCAGTGTGTGGGACTTGTTCTATTAGTCCATCTATACTGACCTCCATCAGGTTGCAAATTAAAAATAATTTTTATCTGCATCTACCTCTGAAAAAATATTTGGCCTTCTAGCAGTGTGTGGGTCTCATTGTATTAGGCCATCTATACCAAGCTCCACCAGCTTTGAAATTAATAATAATTTTTAGCTGCATCTAGCCCTGAAAATAATTTTTCCCAATAGTGGTAGCAATAGAAATATGGGGCGCGCGCCTGGCTAACAAAAATATACGCTTAATAACACAAAACACCAGCCTAGCGCACTGCATTAATAAGATGGCATCATCGTCTCTCCCAGTGCTAGGCCTACTACGCAGGCTAGTATTCCTGTGCCTAAAACACAATGTATGGGTCCGCGCTAGCCACTATGTTGAGGGGTATAAAGCTGCTGCTAACGCTTTATAACAATTCAATTGGCAGATTTTCACAGAGCTCTTCCACAACGCCCACCCATCGGGCAACAGTTGCCCACCCTCCCTATGGGATCTAGTGGCGAATAGTTGATGCCATTAATCAGAGCGTCAGTTGCCCCGTCAACGTGGCAAGCATACGGTAAGGCATGGGAAGAGTGGACACGACTAGTAGCAGGCAGACGGGTTGACCAATGTGAACAAGCCAGATCACAAGTCACCATAGAATTTCTCCACCAGCTAATGATGAGGGGCATATCAGGGGCGTCAGCGCAGCGGTGGCGGACCGGAGTAGCATTTCACTTCCAACTACTGAATTGGGGAGATGTGACAAAGATTCATCATCAGACAATCCATAAAAGGGTGGAAAACGGGTCAGCCAAGTCAGGAATGTAGACGTCCCGTCCCGTGTCACTAAAACTGATTTCTCACATCTTATCCCTAACACCATTAACATGACACTCACAATTTGAAGCAACACTAATGTCTACTGCATTTGTGATCGCCTTCTTCGGGGCGCTATGTATAAGCGAATTAGTCCCTCAATCCAAAATTACCACCAGTGGACGCTTATTACACCAGGAAGTAGTCATAGCCAATAATGCAATACGTGTACGCATACACCAATCGAAAACGGTTCCAGCGGGCAGGGGTACTTGGGTACTTCTACAACCCACAAACGGTACACTGAGTCGGGTAACAATAGTAAAAACATATCTAACCATCAGATCACAAAGTAATTTCTTCGTATCACACATTGATGGAACGCCATTATCAAGATACCTGTTCCAAGCTATATTTAATAAATGCATAACATCGGCAGGGAACCACCCCAAAGATTACGGGACACACTCATTCCGCATAGGTGCGGCCACGGAAGCAGCAAGAGCAGGACTGTCAGAAACGGAAGTTCAGAGGATAGGGAGATGGCGATCCACGTGTTTGGCGAGATACATAAGACCGGACTTGTTATCCTAACGTGGTTTGTTTCTTTTACAGGTGACGATAAGCCAACAGTGTGAGTGATAGGCCACTCGTATATATATTGGGCACAAAAAAGGGCGAAAGTCCGCCCAGGCGGGAGGAAATTAGAGTTTCATAACACATATTTCAACTGGAGAGGTATTAGAGGCCTGCTATGGCCACAGGTACTAATGGAGGTAATCAAGGTAGGGAGAGAGGCAAGAGGTCCGGTCATCTTAGTTATACAGGCCGGGGGAAACAACCTAGGTCATCACAAGAGCGCATAACTAATGGCAATAATGAAACTAGACACTGAGCGCTTCAGAGAATTTTTCACAAAATTAGCTATAGTATGGTCAGAGATTGTGCCGATAGCGGTATGGCAAGGTGCGCGAGACATCACGGCCATCGAATGGACAAGGCGGGTAATAAATATTCGGATGGCAAAATTTAGAAGAGACAGAGGCGGTGTAGTGATACGACACCGACAACTGGAAGGAGATAAAGCAGGCCTCATACGGCCCGACGGTGTTCACTTAATAGATATTGGACTGGACATATTCCTGTCAGGACTCCAGGACAGAGTGGAACAAGCGTTAAGAGTGATGGGTGGGGGTCAGAGTCCTGCATACGAGTACGCTGGATCCTCCGTGGCCTGGAAATAGAAAGGACATGTTGGAGAGTTACACTTGTTGGCCAACTTGCCGGAGTGGGGACCCAGGGCATGCTGCAACAAGCTGAATTATTTTAGAAATAAAATGCCTTTCTAATGGAATGAGTATAAAGAGTTAATAAAGCTGTGACCGATCCTCACCTATCCAGTTGTAAGAGTTACATTATTGGGTTGTCCATAAAAGGGGGGCGGTAGGGGGGCTGAGCATCTGGGTTTGGTTGGGGGTCCCCACAGTCTGCCTAGGCTAGATTAATTTAAAAATTCTTATTAGATACACAGGCGGTGCAGCTTGCTTCGCAGCTGGGCTACTATGCCCAAAGTATTGCCTAGGCTAGATACAGTTAAAAATTCTACGCTGACTAGCAGACACTGAAGATTTGGAGCAGACCTCTGAGTAAACAGCTCTTCAGACTCAACCATCTGTGTTACCCCAAGCCATAGTGTATGTAGTTTCTTACAGTTAAAAGGGGGGGTGCGACCCAACCCACCTGGAATTGACGATGCCAACGTCACGTAAGACACAGCAAGGGGACTCCCAAAATTGTGGCACAGACACCACTTAACCCTAGAACGCATACCTGTGGCCTTGCAGGCCCGCCCAGTTAATTGTTTTCTATTTTCTGCAAGATTGCTTTAGTTAGAATTTTGAAACTCTAGGTATTCTTCATGTATATAGTTGTTTGTCATTTGAGTTTGAGTTATTCCATGTTATTTGCACACGGGCCTAAAGGGCCCCAGGTATGTGAAAGTGTAGATTTTTATGGTCATGCGTTCTAGGGTTAAGTGGCATCAATTGCCCCACTGTTGCTTAAAACGGTTGGTGAGGTGATTTTACCAAATCCCCAAGCTTTTAGTCTCCCAAGGATGACACAGGGGTAGAAATGTCCTTGCGAATCCATGATTTGATCATCTTTATGAACGTGAGTCTGTCTACATTCTCAGTGGACAGCCGCGTGCGCTTATCTGTCAGCACACCACCAGCAGCGCTGAACACACGTTCAGAGAGAACGCTGGCTGCATGGCATGACAAGATCTCCAAGGCGTGAGTGGCGAGCTCCGGCGATTTTTCAAGATTGGAATACCAAAATGAGCAAGGGTCCAGTGACACAGTCATGGCTTCGATGTTCACTTGGAGATTCTCCTGTACCATCCTCTCTAGGCATTGACTATGTGTCAGACTTCTTGTCTCCTGTGGCCTTGCAAAGGATGGTCTAAAAAAGTGGTGAAACGATTCCACAAAATTGCTGTTACCAGCAGATACTGTGTTACTGTTACTGTTTGAGTGATGAAGACTCGACAGTCCCACCGTTGGCAAGTTAGAACTGTGAGATTCACTACGTGCACCACTGGTGTTTTGTGGAAAAGCACATGTAAGATTCTGCAACAGATACTCCTGCATTCGTCAATACCTTTTTATGGCAGGAATTATTTCGGCAAATATACTTTTGTACCGGGGATCTAAGAGTGTGGCAACCCAGTAGTCGGGATTACTTCGAATTCTGACAATCCGGGGGTCATGTTGCAGGTAGTGCAGCAAGAAGGCACTCATGTGTCTTGCGCACCCAGAAGGACCAAGTCCTTGTTGTGTTGGTAGCGAGGTAAGAATCATGCTTCCTTCCTCTGCCCTCTCCCTCCAACCTCGCACAACAGAAATGTGATCAAGGTCTCCCTCATCTGATGAGTCTTCCATGCCCATTGCCAGTTCGTCCTCCACTTCTTCCTCGGCTCCTGCACCTTCCTCAACAGTTTGGCTGCTACCATGCGCCCTGGTTAATCCCTCTCCCCCACCCTCCCATGCCTGCCGCCTTGGTGCTGCCAACCGTCTGGACCTTGGAGATGTTATCCCTTCCGCATACGACTCCTCCTCTACTTCCTCCACCTCCTCTTGTCCCACCACCTGACTCCGAATTCTGTTTAACATGTGCTCCAGCATGTAAATCACCGTAATAGTCATGCTGATAATGGCATCGTCAGCACTAAACATCTTCGTCGCCATTTCAAGACTGTGCAGAAGGGTGCATAGGTCCCTGATCTGAGACCACTCCTCCAGCGTGATTTGCCCCACCTCTGGATCTCGTTGGCCCAGGCTATACGTCAGAACGTATTGCACCAGGGCTTGTCGGTGCTGCCACAGTCGCTGCAACATGTGCAGAGTTGAATTCCACCGTGTCGGCACATCGCATTTCAGCCGGTGAACTGGCAGGCCCAACGACTTCTGTAGAGATGTAAGTCGTTGAACTGCGGGATGCGAACGGCGGAAGTGAGCACACAGCGACCGTGCACTCTGCAGAAGGCCATCTAGTCCGGGATAATGGGCTAAAAATTGCTGGACAACCAGGTTCAACACGTGAGCCATACAAGGCACGTGTGTGACATTGCCCCTGCGAAGGGCCGCACCCAGGTTTGCAGCATTGTCGCACATGGCCTTCCCTGGTTGCAGGTCCAGTGGAGACAACCTTTCATGAAACTGGGTCTCCAGAGCTGACCAAAACTCCTCAGCTGTGTGACTCACATTTCCCAGACATTTCAAAGTAAACACTGATGCGTTGAGCCCAGCTGCCAGCATAGTAAGGAGGTGTGCAGGATTCCTTCTGCGCAGTTAGAAAGCAGGTGGCATTACCAGACAGGCTTTGGGTGCAGGTGGAGGACCGAGAGGAGGTTGAGGAGGCAGAAGCAGTGGAGGAAGTTCGAGATAAAGAGGATTAACACACAACTCGTGGGGACGGTAAGACTTGGACAGCAGCCCCTTGTCCTGCTGTCACCATAGTTACCCAGTGCCCAGTCAGCGACATGTAACGCCCCTGTCCATGCCTTCTCGTCCAAGTGTCTGTGGTGAAGTGCACCCTGTCACACACAGAGTTTCTCAAAGAAGCGGTGATGTTGTGTGCGACATGCTAGTGGAGTGCAGGCACACCTTTCTTTGAGAAGTAGTGCCGACTGGGCATCTGGTACTGGGGCACTGTGACGGACATAAGGTCTTGAAAATCCTCTGTGTCCTCCAGGTGGAAAGGCAGCATTTCTGTAGCCAACAGCTTGCAGATGGTGAAATTCAACCTCTTAGCTTTCTCATGGCTAGGAGGAAATGGTCTTTTACTTTTCCACATCTGAGGGACCGAGGGCTGGCTGTTGTGCTTAGACGGTGTTGAGTAGGGTGTCCCCGGCAACTGCCGATCTGTGAGGAAGATGCAGGCGGACATGTTAGGTTGCCTTGATCCAAAGGTGGTGCTCTCGATGTCGGAGAGCGCTCAACACTAGCAGGTGTTTCCACTTCCCAATGAACTGACGACCTGCCAATCACACTGGCTGTTGCGGGTAAAGAGGTGGCAGGTCTGCGTCCAAAAACATGTGTGACTGCTGTCCCCCCAGTCACAGAGGATGAAGAGGCTGCGGATGCACAAGATGGGGCAGACGGTGGTTGGCCCAGCCGGCTAGGCCGCATTGTAGCACAGTGAGCTTCCCACTGCAACTTATGCTTCATATCCATGTGACGGTACATGCATGAAGTACTCAAACTATGGATTTTTTGGCCTCTACTTAGCTTTTGCTGACAAATATTACAGATAACACGAGTTGGGTCATCCTTATCGATCTGAATAAATGCCCAGGCTATGCAAGGCTTAGAGCCCATGTGACCTGAAGAGCCACTACGACTTGTGGTCAGAGGCAGAGTTGTGGTTGAGGATGCAGTTGTTGACGTGCTTCCAGTACTCCGTCTCTGTTCAGGAAGGCGCAACCTAACCTCGTCGTCAATAGCATCTGTGATGCCCCGCTGCGCTTGGTATCACAGATCCTACAAGAGTGCATTGATGGAATCCTCCACATGAGGCCCCCATAAACATTTGTAGAGCCCCGAGGGCTCGGCCGCTACAGGGGTATTGCACCTCTGCCAGAGGTGTGGTATTCCACTCCCGGGTAAGGATGGAGTGTGGACCAGGGCTCAGTTAGCTGCATGCAGCACACACACCCCATTTCCGAGGGACAGCTCAACGGTGCTCCCACTAGACATAAGTGCAGGCACGACCGACCATGTCCCTGCTGGAGTGGGGAGGGAGGGGTGGAACACCCAGTGCTGTAGGGGCAGATAGTAGGCGGTTCCTGAGTGTAGGAAGGAGCCCATTGGTTGCTGGTCACCTGGGCTCATGGCTAGAGGGAGGTATAAAAGGTGGGCACCATCTTAGTTCTGGGTCAGTTCAGCCAGAGGAGAAGACAGGGAGTAGAGGCTCTGTAGGAGCTCTACTCCAGGAGGGCCTAGTGAGAGGCCGAGGAGGAGGTGAAGGGGAGCTGAGATTCTGGCTCATCTCAGCTCCAAGAGAAAGGAACAGAAAGGAACAGAACAGGAACTGCAAAGAAGGAGAGACAGAGAAACAGAAGGGCTCAGGAACAAGAAGGTGGAAGGGACCCTAAGAACCCACGAGAATCCAGGGTGCAGGGTCAGGCAGATTAAGGGTACCGGATCCCAAGTTGGTGGAGGAGAAACAACCCTCAGCCAAAGACCGGTCGTCGTGATCATCTATTGGTGCGACACCTCATCAAACCTGCTAGGAAGGCACCATATAGGACAGCGGAGGACGGGGCCCACGTTTAACCGCACAAGTCCGCGGCAGCTGGACAAAAGTGGGTCACTGGTGAGGCAGGCCAGAGAAAGGATTAAAGGGGGTCCTGTGCCATGCTCCTGAGCTGCCTGGGAGTTGACCAAGCCCCTCACCTGGTGGACGCAGCACGGCTCGGGCGGTCACTGCTGACAGAAGTGACCCGGAACAAACGAACTGTGAGTAAAGACCCTGGACTGTAACTTGTTGTCTGTGTGCTCCTTCGCGCCTCCAGCACTATCAGCACCGGGACTCGCACTACCATCACTCCCACCATCCACTACACTGCCCTGGGGCTGCACTCTTCCCGTGGGGAGTCACATCACCTCAGCTGCACCCATCATCAGCCCCAGCGGACTGCCTTGCAGTGGCGGTTCCTAATAACCGCAATCCACGGGTGGCGTAGTCGGACATTATCTAAAGTACAGTAGCAGACTACCATTGGTCTGACCACCCTGAGCCGCGGGACTGGGCCGCCACTACTACTCCCAGCATCTCCCTATCGCCCGGATCCGCGTGCCCCACGGCCCAGGGGGCGAGTCAGCTTTGGCGTAGTCGGCAGGATTTCGTGCCCGCTAACCACGGGTACTGCGCGCCTGAAAAGAGATTGTTTCACGGTACTAAAGATGGCGCCCGCCCCAGAAGAACGAGCGCCATAATGTGCGCGCCAAAAGACCACAGGAGGCCGCCTCCCATCGTGGGCCGGGTCCCAGAATGGCGCCAAAGAGGAAGCCCGCCCCCAACAACCATGAGCACTGCTGTGGAAATGTCCGTCAACGTGGGGGGGCTGCCCCTGAGAGTGATTGTCAGCAGAATGCCCCAGGACCACCCCCCATGGGGGCGGATAGGAAAGAAAACTGCGGGGCAGGGAGTGGTCTGGATCAGTCCAGACAGACCGCACCCGGGAATGGACGCCCTGAGCAGCACCAGCCTCCTGGCCCGAAGCCTGCTGCAGGCCGAACCGTTCTGCAGCCTAGCAGAAGTCCTGGCGCAGCTCCCCAGAGATCCGGAGCGTGCGCAAGCTGCACTGGAGGACCTAGAGCGGAGGATGGTCCGGGCGCAGCGGAGTGCACTCACCGAGTGGAGAGAGGAACTGGCCCGGCAGGCCGAGACCCACCAGCGACAGGCTTCAGCCGCACCCCGCGGTTTGCCTGCCTCGGAGGACGGCGCAGGAGGAGAGAGGACCGGAGGCGACGCCGCAGAGGGAGCCACGAGGACTGAGGCAAGTGAAGGGGACGTCACCACCCCAAGCCCAGCACCCGCAAGCCTGCCCCAGCCTCCCGTCGCAGCACCAGAGGCCCCACTCACCGCACCTGTTGCCGCGCCGCCACTGCTCCCGGCTAGGCCTCAAGCGGCGAGCGCCGCGGCCACGCCCCGCCCAGCGCCATGCCCCTTGACCCCGGGTGCCGTAAAGCAGGAAGCATCATCGGCCCGGTCGCAAGGCCTGGATCATAGAATCATAGAATGTAGAGTTGGAAGGGACCTCCTGGGTCATCTGGTCCAACCCCCTGCTCAAAGCAGGATTCACTAAATCATCTCAAACAGATGTCTGTCCAGCCTCTGTTTGAAGACGTCCATTGAAGGGGAACTCACCACCTCTCGTGGCAGCCTGTTCCACTCATTGATCACCCTCACTGTCAAAAAGTTTTTTCTAATATCTAATCTGTGTCTCCTCCCATTTAGTTTCATCCCATTGCTTCTAGTCTTTCCTTGTGCAAATGAGAATAAAGATGATCCTTCTACAATGTGACAGCCCTTGACATATTTGTAGACAGCTATTAAGTCTCCTCTCAGTCTTCTTTTTTGCAAGCTAAACATTCCCAAATCCTGCAACCGTTCCTCATAGGACATGGTTTGCAGACCAGTCACCATTCTGGTCGCTCTTCTCTGAACTTGCTCCAGTTTGTCTATGTCTTTTTTAAAATGTGGTGCCCACATTTTATGACCCGGGCGCCATCGCCAAGTCTGCGCCCCTGTCCCGGATGGGACTGCCACCTAGCGCAGCCACAAGACCCCCGGCCTGGTCGCAAGGCCGAGTGCCCCCGGGCGCTGCTCCCAGATCAGGTCCCCCCACTATACCATCGCTGGGCGTGGACCTGTTTGCCCATCACACCGGTCCGGATGGACTGCCGCTGGAGTGGCTGGCTGAAGTGACCGGCAATCATCCATGGAAGGCCCAGCCCCCGCGCGAGCCTCTGATACCGGCTCCTGAACCCGTCGAGGTCACCCTACCCCCACTAGAAGACGTCCAATTTGCGTGGGACTCCACCGGCGAGAACTTGATGGGGTTCTCTCAAGAGACCCGGACAGACGCGGTCCGTCGTCTGGAGGCCTGTCACCAGCAACTGGCGACCTTTGAGCGGGAGCAACGAGAGAGGCGCGTCAGGGAGGAACGGCTCCAAGTCCAGAGTGCTGAACAAAAGCGCAAGGCCCGCCAAGACCCCCAAGCAGCCCGTGGTCCCCGAATCACCGGGACCGTAGTCAAGTTCCACATGGAGAACGGCTGGGGCTTCATCAGGGGCCCAGAAACCGCAGGCGATGGTCTTTGTGACCCGCAGGGACGTGGAGAGTCATCTACCTGAGGGGCATCGTGGCCGTGACCTGTACCCTGGTGATGTGGTCGCCTTTACCCGCCACGTGGGTGCAAAAGGACCATACGCCCTACATGTTCATCGGCTCACCGAGGAGGAGCTACAATACCGCGGCTATGAGGAGAGCCAAGAGGACCCGGACGGGTCTGAAGAACCATATGAGGAGGAAGAAGGAGCATATGGAGGACACCGCTACTAGTAAGTAGCAAAGTACCCGTGTACATAGTTACCCGTCAGGGTATCAGAACTGTTTTTGGGACTGTTCCCGTCTTGAAAGTGTGGTCCCCGTTGGGACAAATATTGAACTGCTACCTGTGTGCCCCTCATCCCCTATCAGGCTGAGGACTGTGAGCAGCCATTCCCTTCCCAAAACTGGCCGAGGACTGAGAGCGGTCAACCCTTTGTATATAGTTGCGCTTCCTAAAGCGCCCCCTACTGGTTTTATACAAAAACCGCAACGTCTACCTCAAGATTTACTGGACTGTTGCACCTTTACCTGGTTGCAAGTTGCACCGCAGCCAAGAATCCAAGAATGTGCTTTACTTAAAAATGTGTTACATGAGAAAGTTTTATATGCTGCTAGAAAATGTTTTACATAATTTTGAGACCGTTTTATATGATAAGTGACAAAAGAGTTCCAGAGGCATTAGCAAAGTGTTTTGTGGTAGTGGCAAGAGAAGAGGAGTGTTTCCCATAAAGGGAATTGAACCATGTTACCTGTTTTCTGATGTGAAAAGTTATTGAAAAAGTTTTTGCATGTCCTGTAATTATCTGTTTTTGCTCTTTTCCAGCCCGAGGACGTGCTGTGGTTTACCGGGGGGGAATGTAGCGCCCCGAGGGCTCGGCCGCTACAGGGGTATTGCACCTCTGCCAGAGGTGTGGTATTCCACTCCCGGGTAAGGATGGAGTGTGGACCAGGGCTCAGTTAGCTGCATGCAGCACACACACCCCATTTCCGAGGGACAGCTCAACGGTGCTCCCACTAGACATAAGTGCAGGCACGACCGACCATGTCCCTGCTGGAGTGGGGAGGGAGGGGTGGAACACCCAGTACTGTAGGGGCAGATAGGGGGCGGTTCCTGAGTGTAGGAAGGAGCCCATTGGTTGCTGGTCACCTGGGCTCATGGCTAGAGGGAGGTATAAAAGGTGGGCACCATCTTAGTTCTGGGTCAGTTCAGCCAGAGGAGAAGACAGGGAGTAGAGGCTCTGTAGGAGCTCTACTCCAGGAGGGCCTAGTGAGAGGCCGAGGAGGAGGTGAAGGGGAGCTGAGATTCTGGCTCATCTCAGCTCCAAGAGAAAGGAACAGAAAGGAACAGAACAGGAACTGCAAAGAAGGAGAGACAGAGAAACAGAAGGGCTCAGGAACAAGAAGGTGGAAGGGACCCTAAGAACCCACGAGAATCCAGGGTGCAGGGTCAGGCAGATTAAGGGTACCGGATCCCAAGTTGGTGGAGGAGAAACAACCCTCAGCCAAAGACCGGTCGTCGTGATCATCTATTGGTGCGACACCTCATCAAACCTGCTAGGAAGGCACCATATAGGACAGCGGAGGACGGGGCCCACGTTTAACCGCACAAGTCCGCGGCAGCTGGACAAAAGTGGGTCACTGGTAAGGCAGGCCAGAGAAAGGATTAAAGGGGGTCCTGTGCCATGCTCCTGAGCTGCCTGGGAGTTGACCGAGCCCCTCACCTGGTGGACGCAGCACGGCTCGGGCGGTCACTGCTGACAGAAGTGACCCGGAACAAACGAACTGTGAGTAAAGACCCTGGACTTTAACTTGTTGTCTGTGTGCTCCTTCGCGCCTCCAGCACTATCAGCACCGGGACTCGCACTACCATCACTCCCACCATCCACTACACTGCCCTGGGGCTGCACTCTTCCCGTGGGGAGTCACATCACCTCAGCTGCACCCATCATCAGCCCCAGCGGACTGCCTTGCAGCGGCGGTTCCTAATAACCGCAATCCACGGGTGGCGTAGTCGGACATTATCTAAAGTACAGTAGCAGACTACCATTGGTCTGACCACCCTGAGCCGCGGGACCGGGCCGCCACTACTACTCCCAGCATCTCCCTATCGCCCGGATCCGCGTGCCCCACGGCCCAGGGGGCGAGTCACATTCACACATCTCCACCTTCCACCTCAGTCCAGCAGAGGGAGCCCGTTAGGGATATAAATAGGGAAGGTGGAGCTAGGCAGTTCAGTTCCTCTGAAGAGTTCCTGCAGTAGAGAAGCCTAAGAGAGGTCAGTCTGCAGTGGAGCTCAGTCTAGTCTAGAGAACGCAGTTAATAGTTCAGCAGTGGAGCACGAAGCTCCTGCTTGCTAGATTCAGCGAGCCCAGATAGAGCTTAAGGTGTGCCGGTGCCGTAAGATCAATGAAGCGCGGCAAGCTGCCGTTAGTGTGTATAGCCTAGTGAGGGCCCGAGTAGGCCGAAGGCGAGTGGCGAGTTAGTACATAAGGGGCAGAGGAGCTTAACCAGCTCACCCCGAAGCATTTACCGGACACAGGATCCGAGCTTACCGGTATCTCTATGACCCAGTAAGGCATAACCGGAATCCCTGGAGAACTACAAGTCCCAGGATCGCTAAGGTGCTGATATGTAACAGAGCCAGGAGACGCTTAGGCCCCGCATACTGGGAGCGTGAACTCCAAGAGAAGGCCCTACCACAAGGTCAGCCAGCGCAGGACAGAGACAAAGTTAGGCCTAGCTCCAGGCAGGTCAGAAACTTACTGCGCAGAGGCAAGAAACAGGAGGCCCTACACCCGCTCATTGGGGAGGATCCTGATATGCACCCTTCACCCTACAGTGCTCCGGGATGTGCCTGAATTTCCACCAGTAAAAGGTACTGAAGTGACTACCGTGTCCGTTCCCGTTCTTGCTCTGATCCAGCTGGGTCTCGCCTGTCCTGCATTCCCCCTGCATACGCTGCCCTGAGACCTAGCTCCACCTGTGGGGAGCTATACCATCGAGCTGCCTTGTCACCGGCCTCAGTGGACTGCTGCAGCGCTGGTGCTTGTCACCAGATACCACAGGTGGCGTCATGAACTCTTATAAAATTAACAATTATCCACCCTTTTAAAGAGAGACCCCAGGGTACGGGCCAGGGAGCCGACCACCGCGACATCCCCAAGGCCAGGCAAATGTCCGGGTACCGAGTCATCCCCATCCCCAGGGCTAGTCACATCCTCCTCCACCTCCTCTGCTGACCTCATCGACTGTCTGACTGTGGGTTGACAGTAAGTGGGATCTCCAACCTCGTCATCATCACCCTGTGTGTTATCACACCCGTCGCCCTCAGAGCCAACCTCTTCCTGCCCTGACCGAAAAGTCAAGTTGTCGCTCCAATCAGGTATTTGAGTCTCATCATCGTCTTCATCATTGTCTCCACCAACAGGAGTTACAGTTTGGGAACAAGGGTCTACATTATGCTCAGAACCTTCTTCATCTGGTCCTGGATCCAACTTATAAAGATTCTGGGCATCGGATCAGATCATTTCCTCATCTGGATTAACAGAAGCTCTGGAGCAGACCTCCGTTTCCCAGGCTATAGTATGAGTAAACAGCTGGGCAGACTCAGCCATCTGTGTTATCCCATACTCAGACGGGCAGCTGGAGACTTGGGAGCTGTGAGGAAGCAAGTGCGATTGGGGTGACACCTCTGAGGACTGGAGTATTTGTGATGTTGAAATTGAGGTGATGGAGAGCCCACTTGAAGGAGCACTTGATATCCGTTGAAGCACCTGCTGTTTTTGTGCCTCATCTAGAATTTGTAGCGATGGGCGTGTCCGTAAGAATGGGATCGTATCACATTGTCCACGAAAAGAAGTCGACATCTTAGTTTGGCTGGAAGATGGTCTTTCTTCTGCAGATGTTACTCCCCCCCCACCGTGGGGGGCCTCGACCCACCGGCGGACAGGCACCAGTATTGGGATAGGGGGGCTGGCCGTCAGGGTCCACCGCGGCTCTGGCACAAACCCGGCGACACGGAGGTGGCACAGGCAGGAACGGACTGGCCGTGTCGGCTTCTCACTTTTTGGATTTTAGAAGGGCATGACATGCCTATATCTGTGTCTCCCCCTCCTTTTACTCCTCCACCTCTTTTCTTTTCACATGACTATATGTACTTGTCACTTTTCCATGTGTTAGTTGTGTCTTCTGAGCAGTTTGTCAGCTTTTGGACACCTTTGAAGGTGTTTTCTATGTGTTTCTATGTGTTTTTGTTTGCCTGCCATTGGTTTTAACGGTGTTCGAAGGTGTTCGACGAACAGTTCGACGAACACACGGGTGTTCGACGAACCGAACCGAACTCGAACACTACGGGGGTGGCTCAACACTAGTGTACAGCATGAGTGGATGTATAAAAAAATGTAAATCTATGGCATTATCCACACATACAGCATATATTCAATGATCATATTAGGACTATTATATTATACTTCTTTTACTAGAAAAACTTTTCTTATGAGAGAAAACACAACACAAAAAAAAAATAATTAAAAAATAAAAAGAATAATCATATTACATTAATCTAATCATATTGTGAGTTCTATATCTTTAATTGCTGTGGGAACTTTTTAGATAAGTTAGTTTTTTCTATTGGGATTGAACTCGTGTAGTCCACACTCCAGGGTCTATTGTGTTTCTCTCATTGGTATTTACTTCTATGCTGTGGATGTCCTCATGATGCTGGCTTCACTAGTCAGGGGTTTATGGGCAAACCCAAGAATATATCATAAAAAATATCTAGCCTGGGTTACCATATATTCCATTCTTTCTATATATTTCTATTGGTCAGCAACGCTGCCCTGATCTAATTCGATGTTCTATATGTTCTCCAGTCTATCATTGAGGCCGTCCGGATGTAGAGAGCGCAATCTGTACATCCAGAAAGCCTCTTTCTTGTTCAGTAGATGGATTCTGTTTGATATATTCTGCGGAATTTCTTCGACAGGAGTCAAACTTATCTCAAAGCTCTTATTATGATTTAGTAAGAGATGTCTCGATAGGCTATGTGATAGTAGCCCAATTTTTGCATTATGTCGGTGTGCGTTTAAACGTGATCTGACCATCTGTGTCGTCCGGCCACCATATTGCATTCCGCAACTACATGTAATTACATATATAACATAGCTGCTAGTGCAAGTCAGGTGATGTTTTATGGGAAAGGTTTCTCCTGTACTATTGGAGGTGATAGATTGATGGCCATGGGTTATTGTTTGGCAGCATTGGCACTTTTTCTGGTTGCATTTAAAAGTGCCATTGAGTGTATTGGTTGTCTTTTTTATTATAGGATTAGTAGTTTTAGATTGGAGAGACGTTTGTTTTTTTCCAGAGCTTTTCACTACAGATTTTTTCAAGCGACTAGGTGCTATAATGTTTCTGAGTGTTTTACCCCTTCTAAAGGTGATGCCTGGTCTCTCTGGTAGTACATCCCGTAGAAGGGGATCTTGTCTCAGTATGTACCAGTATTTTTGTAATATTTCTCTAATTTTTTGGTTACCTTTATTACAAAGGTGAGTGTAACTTTTTTTTTTTTGTTTTTTTTTGTGTACAGTGTGAAAGGGATGAGGGGGCCACACATAAAAGGATTGTGGGGTGAGGGGACCATGTATATATCAGGATTGGGGGGTGAGGGGTACCACGCATACCAGGATTGGGGGGTGAGGGGTACCACGCATACCAGGATTGGGGGGTGAGGGGTACCACGCATACCAGGATTGGGGGGTGAGGGGTACCACGCATACCAGGATTGGGGGGGGTGAGGGGTAACACGCATACCAGGATTGGGGGGTGAGGGGACCATGCATACCAGGATTGAGGGTGAGGGGTGCCACCCATACCGGGATTGAGGGGTGCCATGCATACCGGGATTGGGGATGAGGGGTGCCACGCATACCGGGATTGGGGATGAGGGTTGCCACGCATACAAGGATTGGGGATGAGGGGTGCCACGCATGCCGGTATTGGGGGTGAGGGGTGCCACGCATGCCGGGATTGGGGATGAGGGGTGCCACGCATACCGGGATTGGGGATGAGGGGTGCCACGCATACCGGGATTGGGGATGAGGGATGGAATGCCATGCATACCGGGATGAGGGATGGGGTACCATGCATACCAGGATGAGGGATACCATACACACCAGGATAGTGATGATGGGTGCCATACATACCAGGATAGGGATGAGGGGTGCCACACATACCGGGATGAGGGGTGCCAAGCATAACGGGATTGGGGGTGAGGGGTGCCACGCATACCGGGATTGGGGGTGAGGGGTGCCACGCATACCGGGATTGGGGGTGAGGAGTGTCACGCATACCGGGATTGGGGGTGAGGAGTGCCACGCATACCGGGATTGGGGGTGAGGGGTACCACGCATAACAGGATTGGGGGGTTAGGGGTAACACGCATACCAGGATTGGGGGGTTAGGGGTAACACGCATACCAGGATTGGGGGGTTAGGGGTAACACGCATACCAGGATTGATGGTGAGGGGTGCCAAGCATACCGGGATTGGGGGTGAGGAGTGCCACGCATACCGGGATTGGGGGTGAGGGGTGCCACGCATGCCGGGATTGGGGGTGAGGGGTACCACACATACCGGGATTGGGGATGAGGGGTGCCACGCATACCGGGATTGGGGATGAGGGATGGAGTGCCATGCATACCGGGATGAGGGATGGGGCACCATGCATACCAGGATGAGGGATACCATACACACCAGGATAGTGATGAGGGGTGCCAAACATACCAGGATAGGGATGAGGGGTGCCATGCATACCGGGATGAGGGGTGCCAAGCTTAATGGGATTGGGGATGAGGGGTGCCACGCATACCGGGACTGGGGGTGAGGAGTGCCACGCATACCGGGACTGGGGGTGAGGGGTGCCACGCATACCGGGACTGGGGGTGAGGGGTGCCAGGCATACCGGGACTGGGGGTGAGGGGTGCCAGGCATACCGGGATTGGGGATGAGGGGTGCCACGCATACCGGGATTGGGGATGAGGGATGGGGTGCCATGCATACCAGGATGAGGGATACCATACACACCGGGATAGGGATGAGGGATGGGGTACCATGCATACCAGGATGAGGGATACCACACACACCAGGATAAGGATGAGGGGTGCCACGCATACCGGGATTGGGGGTGAGGGTGCCACGCATACCGGGATTGGGGGTGAGGGGTGCCACGCATACCGGGATGAGGGGTGCCATGCATACCGGGATTGGGGGTGAGGGGTGCCACGCATACCGGGATTGGGAGTGAGGGATAGGGTGCCAGGCATACCAGGATGAGGGATATCATACACACCAGGATAGGGATGAGGGGTGCCACACATACCAGGATTGGGGGTGAGGGGTGCCACGCATACCAGGATTGGGGGTGAGGGGTGCCATGCATACCAGGATTGGGGGTGAGGGGTGCCACGCATACCGGGATTGGATGGTGGGTACAGGATGGGGGCAGCACATACCAGCATGGGAGACGATATACCAATAAAAATGCTCACCACCCGGGCGTAGAACGGGTTCAATAGCTAGTATGTATATATATATATATATATATATATATATATATATATATATATATACACACACACACACAGAGTTGAAATCAGAAGTTTCCATACACTGTATAAATAGACACATCTGCATGTTTTTCTCAATATCTGACATGAAATCAGAATAAATCTTTCCCGTTTTAGGTCAATTAGGATTACCATAATTTTTAATATTTGCTAAATGCCAGAATAATGAGAGAATGTTTTAAGGCATCATTTTTATTAGTTACTGCAAAGTCTGTAACATCTGTCCCTGCTGAAAAGACACTATGATTATCATCTTTATATATAAGTACAAAGTCAATAGGCTATAACATAATTGTGTGACAGGAGCCATGCAGTAATCATCAGTAACTGTAATAGGAGTTTTTAACCCCCTCGGTGGAGAACTTCAGTGGCCCCATATGGTGCCCCACAGCGTAATGGACCTATATGGTGAGCCACAGCGTAATGGCCCCATATGGTGAGCCACAGCGTAATGGCCACATATGGTGAGCCAAAGGCGTAATGGCCACATATGGTGAGCCAAAGGCGTAATGGCCGCATATGGTGAGCCAAAGGCGTAATGGCCCCATATAGTGCTCTACAGCGTAATGGTCCCATATATGCCCCACAGTATATGCCCTCCCCATACTTGTATATGGCCACATCTTCGTATATGGTATATGGTCCCCATCCTGGTTAGGTGTATATGCCCCTCCATCCATCCATTCTGGGTAGGTATATATGCCCTTCCATCCATCCATCCTGGGTAGGTGTATATGCCCCTCCATCCATCCATCCATGCTGGGTAGGTTTATATGCCCACCCATCCAGGCTAGATGTATATGCCCCTCCATCGATCCATCCATTCTGGGTAGGCGTAGATGCCCCTCCATCCATCCATCCTGGGCAGGTGTAGATGCCCCTCCATTCATCCATCCTAGGTAGGTGTAGATGCCTCTCCATCCATTCTGGGTAGGTGTATATGCCCCTCCATTCATCCTGGGTAACTGTTAATGCCCCTCCATCCATCCAGGGCAGAAGTATATGCCCCTCCATCTATCCTGGGTAGGTGTATATGCCCCTCCATTCATCCTGGATAGGTGTATGTGCCCCGTCATCCATCATGGGTAGGTGTATATGCCCCTCCATCCATCCATCCTGGGTAGGAGTATCTGCCCCTCCATCTTTCCTGGGTAGGTGTGTATGCCCCTCCATCCATCCATCCTGGGTAGGTGCATATGCCCCTCCATCCATCCTGGGTAGGTGTATATGCCCCTCCATCCATCCATGCATGCTGGGTAGGTTTATATGCCCCCCAATCCATCCATCCTGGGTAGATGTATAAGCCCCTCCATCGATCCATCCATTCTAGGTAGGCGTAGATGCCCCTCCATCCATCCTGGGCAGGTGTAGATGCCCCTCCATCCATCCTGGGTAGGTGTAGATGCCTCTCCATCCATTGTGGGTAGGTGTATATGCCCCTCCATTTATCCTGGGTAGGTGTTGATGCCCCTCCATCCATGCCGGGCAGAAGTATATGCCCCTCCATCCATCCATCCTGGGTAGGTGTATATGCCCCTCCATTCATCCTGGGTAGGTGTATGTGCCCCGCCATCCATCCTGGGTAGGTGTATATGCCCCTCCATCCATCCATCCTGGGTAGGAGTATCTGCCCCTCCATCTTTCCTGGGTAGGTGTGTATGCACCTCCATCCATCCATCCTGGGTAGGTGTAAATGCCCCTCCATCCATCCATGCTGGGTAGGTTTATATGCCCCCCCATCCATCCATCCTGGGTAGATGTATATGCCCCTCCATCGATCCATCCATTCTGAGTAGGCGTAGATGCCCCTCCATCCATCCATCCTGGGCAGGTGTAGATGCCCCTCCATCAATCCTGGGTAGGTGTATATGCCCCTCCATCCATCCATCCTGGGTAAATGTATATGCCCCTTCATCCATCCATCCTGGCTAGGTGTAAATGCCCATCCATCCATCCTGGGTAGTTGTAAATGCCCCTCCATCCATCCATCCTGGGTAGGTGTAAATGCCCCTCCATCCATCCATCCTGGGTAGGTGTAAATGCCCCTCCATCCATCCATCCTGGGTAGGTGTAAATGCCCCTCCATCCATCCATCCTGGGTAGGTGTAAATGCCCCTCCATCCATCCATCCTGGGTAGATGTATATGCCCCTCCATCCATCCATCCTGGGTAGATGTATATGCCCCTACATCCATCCATCCATTCTGAGTAGGCGTAGATGCCTCTCCATCCATCCATCCTGGGCAGGTGTAGATGCCCCTCCATCAATCCTGGGTAGGTGTACAGTACAGACCAAAAGTTTGGACACACCTTCTCATTTAAAGATTTTTCTGTATTTTCATGACTATGAAAATTGTACATTCATACTGAAGGCATCAAAACTATGAATTAACACATGTGGAATTATATACTTTACAAAAAAGTGTGAAACAACTGAAAATATGTCTTATATTCTAGGTTCTTCAAAGTAGCCACCTTTTGCTTTGATGACTGCTTTGCACACTCTTGGCATTCTATTGATGAGCTTCAAGAGGTAGTCACCGGAAATGGTCTTCCAACAATCTTGAAGGAGTTCCCAGAGATGCTTAGCACTTGTTGGCCCTTTTGCCTTCACTCTGCGGTCCAGCTCACCCCAAACAATCTGGATTGGGTTCAGGTCTGATGACTGTGGAGGCCAGGTCATCTGGCGTAGCACCCCATCACTCTCCTTCTTGGTCAAATAGCCCTAACACAGCCTGTTGTCCTGTTGAAAAATAAATGATGGTCCAACTAAACGCAAACCGGATGGAATAGCATGCCACTGCCAGATGCTGTGGTAGCCATGCTGGTTCAGTATGCCTTCAATTTTGAATAAATGCCCAACAGTCTCACCAGCAAAGCACCCCCACACCATCACACCTCCTCTTCCATGCTTCACGGTGGGAACCAGGCATGTAGAGTCCATCCGTTCACCTTTTCTGCGACGCACAAAGACACGGTGGTTGGAACCAAAGATCTCAAATTTGGACTCATCAGACCAAAGCACAGATTTCCACTGGTCTAATGTCCATTCCTTGTGTTCTTTAGCCCAAACAAGTCTCTTCTGCTTGTTTCCTGTCCTTAGCAGTGGTTTCCTAGCAGCTATTTTACCATGAAGGCCTGCTGCACAAAGTATCCTTTTAACAGTTGTTGAAGAGATGTGTCTGCTGCTAGAACTCTGTGTGGCATTGACCTGGTCTCTAATCTGAGCTGCTGTTAAACTGCGATTTCTGAGGCTGGTGACTGGGATAAACTTATCCTCAGAAGCAGAGGTGACTCTTGGTCTTCCTTTCCTTGGGCGGTCCTCATGTGAGCCAGTTTCTTTGTAGCGCTTGATGGTTTTTGCAACTGCACTTGGGGACACTTTCAAAGTTTGCCCAATTTTTTGGACTGACTGACCTTCAGTTCTTAAAGTAATGATGGCCACTCGTTTTTCTTTACATAGCTGCTTTTTTCTTGCCATAATACAAATTCTAACAGTCTATTCAGTAGGACTGTCAGCTGTGTATCCACCTGACTTCTGCACAACACAACTGATGGTCCCAACCCCATTTATAAGGCAGGAAATCCCACTTATTAAACCTGACAGGGCACACCTGTGAAGTGAAGACCATTTCTGGTGACTACCTCTTGAAGTTCATCAAGAGAATGCCAAGAGTGTGCAAAGCAGTCATCAAAGCAAAAGGTGGCTACTTTGAAGAACCTAGAATATAAGACATATTTTCAGTTGTTTCACACTTTTTTGTAAAGTATATAATTCCACATGTGTTAATTCATAGTTTTGATGCCTTCAGTGTGAATGTACAATTTTCATAGTCATGAAAATACAGAAAAATCTTTAAATGAGAAGGTGTGTCCAAACTTTTGGTCTATACTGTATATGCCCCTCCATCCATCCATCCTGGCTAGGTGTAAATGCCCCTCCATCCATCCATCCCTCCTGGGTAGGTGTAAATGCCCCTCCATCCATCTATCCATCCTGGGTAGGTGTAAATGCCCCTCCATCCTTCCATCCATGGTAGGTGTAAATGCCCCTCCATCCATCCATCCTGGGTAGGTGTAAATGCCCCTCCTTCCATCCATCCTGGGTAGGTGTAAATGCCCCTCCATCCATCCATCCTGGATAGGTGTATATGCCCCTCCATCCATCCTGGGTAGGAGTATCTGCCCCTCCATCTTTCCTGGGTAAGTGTATATGCCCCTCCATCCATCCTGGGTAGGTGTAAATGCCCATCCATCCATCCTGGGTAGGTGTAAATGCCTTTCCATCCATCCATCCATCCTGGGTAGGTGTAAATGCCCCTCCATCCATCCATCCTGGGTAGGTGTATATACCCTTCCATCCATCCATCCTGGGTAGGTGTATATGCCCCTCCATCCATCCATCCTGGGTAGGTGTATATACCCCTCCATCCATCCATCCTGGGTAAGTGTATATGCCCCTCCATCCATCCCGGTCAGTATATGCCCCCCTCCATCCATCCATCCTGGTGGGTATATCCCCCCCTCCATACTGGTGGGTATATGCCCCCCCTCCATCCATCCTAGTGGGTATGTGCCCCCCCCCTACATCCATCATGGTGGGTATATGCCCCCCTCCATCCATCCTGGTGGATATATGCCCCCCCTCCATCCTGGTGGGTATATGATTCCTCCTCCATCCTGGTGGGTTTATGACTCCTCCTCCATCCTGGTGGGTTTATGACTCCTCCTCCATCCTGGTGGGTTTATGCCCCCATATATTCAATGCAAAGGAGAAAAAAAAAAAACAATAAACGCTTCTACTCACCTTCCACGTTCCCACGCAGCGCTGTGTCTGTGTTGCCTGAAGATGTCGGCAGTGATAACAGCAGAGAAGCTGAGATCACCGCACGGAGCCGCCGCAGATACTCACTCGGGGCCTCCACTCCCAGGCATTTCCTCCCCGGCAGCTCCTGTCATGGCACGCTCTGACTGAGCAGTGCGTGCGACGACAGGGGGAATGTACAGCTTACACTGCAGGCTCCACAAAGATGGCTGCAATCTCCTCCCACGGCTGCGACCTGAACAGCCAAGGGGGCGTGCCCAGGTCACAGCTAGAGGCAGGAGGAGCGGCCTCTAATGTTAGAGATGGGGTCGGTGACAGACTACTGTCTCTTATGGCCAGGGCTGCTGTAAATGAGGTGTGTAAGAGCACTTTTTACACCCCCCCCCAAATAAAAATGGCAGCCCCCAGTGGCCAATGTCAGCATAAATAACTAAAAAACTAATAAAGTCGGACATTTAATTTTGTATTAAAAATAATTGATTACATAATCAATAATTATTAATACAAAACATAAAATGGTGGCCCCTTCCCTGTAAGAATAGCACATGGCTCTTTTCACGTCTGGTTATTTCTCTAACAGGTAGAATATGCTCCGTTATAGACCGGGGACAGGTTTACAGCTCTATTTTTTGTGGACGATTGATCTGTAAATCAGAACTGAGACCGGTCCGATTTTCATCCGATTTGTAGATAAAGATCATCTATTGAAGTCAATGAGTCTGTCAGAAAAATGGCCAGAACCAACCATGTTGCCTGTACTGCTTGTTCTCCAGGGTCTATAGGCCGGGCAAGCGAGGCTAGGAAACCTTTAGCTTTTTACTTTACATATAAAAAAATATGCCCCACTGAGGAGAAAAACTGCCACACTGACCAAAATCAGATGAAAATGAGAAAAAAAACACTGATTAAAACCTGACATGTGAACGGGGCCTTAGGCCTTAATCAGATGTCAGCAGGGTCGGACTGGGGCGTCTGGGGCCACAGGGGACATTGACTCTAGGGGCCACCTACAGCAATATGCAGATGTCTTTTCTCTGCTCTCCCTGTTATAGTGGAGCAGTGACTGGCGGCTCCTCACATCTACTGTGCACAGACTAGAACAGGGACGGACAATTTCTGGAGTTTGCATGAAAGAGCTTCTGTGGTTAAAACAAGTGATCACAGATTCATGGGCTACACAGGATAGGTGATCACTTATTGATTGGAAGAATGGGGAAGTTTTATCCCTGACAGGACACTTATCCCCATTTTACAATGCAGCGACAGGTGGGACGTATGACCACAGCCTCATTCGTTCTCTTGGGGGCTTCCAAAAAAGGGCTTCTTTGGTGAAAACAAGTTATCACCGATCCATGGGCTCCTCAGGATTGGTGATAACTTAATGATCGTTTGGGTCCGACCATTGGAAACTGCACTGATCAGAATTGGGAAGTTTTATCCCTGACAGGACACTTTTATCCCCATTTTAAAATGCAGCGGCAGGTGGGATGTCTGACCGCAGATTCATTCATTCTCTTTGGGGCTTCCAGAAAAAAACAAGAGCAGCGCTCGCAGCCTCTGAGGGAATGAATGGATCAGTGGTCGAGTCGCACATGAGCTCCAGTCTAATGGGGAGAAAAGCTCCACATTCTGCCGATCGGTGCAGGTCCCAGTAGTCAGACCTCCACCAATCAATAAGTTATCACTTATCCTGTGGAGAGATGATGACTTGTTTTCACCGGAGAACCCCTGTAAGTGCATCTCTGACGCTCTGCTCCAAGTATTTCATCTCTAAGGCCACAGCCACACTATCAGTATTCAGTCAGGATTATTCTCAGGAGTGGGAGCCAAAACCAGGTGAGGAACAATCAGAGAAAGAGAATAATAGAAACAAGTCACCAATTCTGGATTTATCACCCACTCCTGCTTTTGCCTCTCACTACTGAGAAACAATACTGACCAAATACTGATAGTGAAGCCGTGGCCTCATGGAAAAAAATCTTTTCCTAGTTAATCTCAGCGAGAACAAATGACCGCCATACACAACATAATCCACTATAATAACACCAATAATACCACATACAAAAGGGACAAATATCGCCACACCATGACCAGACCACATATTACCACCACATAGTGACCAAATACTACAATACTGATCAGGAATACAAACCACAATACTAACAACACTGTCACTATACATATGAGCTCTGTATATAGTGTCAGTGTACAGGTAATACAGTGATCACCGGTGACATTATACACAGGAGCTCTGTATATAGTGTACAGGTAATACAGTGATCACCGGTGACATTATACACAGGAGCTCTGTATATAGTGTACAGGTAATACAGTGATTACCGATGACATTATACACAGGAGCTCTGTATATAGTGTATAGGTAATACACTGGTCACCAGTGACATACACAGGAGCTCTGAATATACTATATAGTGTAAGTGTACAGTAATACACTGACTCACCAGTGATGTCTCTAGGTGAAGTTCTTCATCTTCGCTTTTCTTCATCTGGCACAGTCCGCCATCACTTCTTCCAGCGAGGAATCATCTCTGCAGAAAATAACACACAGTTATCAATAACTGATCTCTTTTAGAGCACATTCCCACTTTTCCCCAGGCTTCTACACTACACCAGTTGAAGAAATAAAGCGACATAGTGGCGCCCTGCACAGTAACAGGACCCCCCTTTTGTCCCCTCTTATGGAAAACAGTTTCCTAAAAAGTAAATTATATTACAGAAGTAATAATGTCCCTAATTGGACTTTAAAGTAATAATGTTCCCCACTCGCCATCATAAACTAATAAAGTTCCTCAATCTGGCCACTAAACAGTAATAAAGTCCCTTGTCCAGCGAGGCCACCCATCTATCCATCCTGACCCCCCCCCACCCATATATCCATTCTGGTCTCCATGTGTCCAGCCTGCCCCTCCCATATATCCATCCGGGCCTCCATGTGTCCACCCTGTCCCCCCCATATATGCATCCCACCCCACCCCATATATCTATCCAGGTCCCCATGTGTCCAGCTTGCCGCCCTTCACCTCCATGTGTCCATCCAGGTCCCCAACTTGGCCACCTTCACCTCCATGTGTCTCCCCATGCGTCCAGCCAGCCCCCTCTTCAGCCCCGTGCCTCCATCCATAAGTCCCCCCATGCGTCCAGCCAGCCCCCCCTTCAGCCCCGTGCCTCCATCCATGTCCCCACGCGTCCAGCCAGCCCCCCCTTCAGCCCCATGTCTCCATCCATGTCCCCACGCGTCCAGCCAGCCCCCCCTTCAGCCCCATGTCTCCATCCATGTCCCCACGGGTCCAGCCAGCCCCCCCTTCAGCCCCATGTCTCCATCCATGGCCCCACGGGTCCAGCCAGCCCCCCCTTCAGCCCCATGTCTCCATCCATGGCCCCACGGGTCCAGCCAGCCCCCCCTTCAGCCCCATGTCTCCATCCATGGCCCCACGGGTCCAGCCAGCCCCCCCTTCAGCCCCATGTCTCCATCCATGGCCCCATGGGTCCAGCCAGCCCCCCCTTCAGCCCCATGTCTCCATCCATGGCCCCATGGGTCCAGCCAGCCCCCCCTTCAGCCCCATGTCTCCATCCATGGCCCCATGGGTCCAGCCAGCCCCCCCTTCAGCCCCATGTCTCCATCCATGGCCCCATGGGTCCAGCCAGCCCCCCCTTCAGCCCCATGTCTCCATCCATGGCCCCATGGGTCCAGCCAGCCCCCCCTTCAGCCCCATGTCTCCATCCATGGCCCCATGGGTCCAGCCAGCCCCCCCTTCAGCCCCATGTCTCCATCCATGGCCCCATGGGTCCAGCCAGCCCCCCCTTCAGCCCCATGTCTCCATCCATGGCCCCATGGGTCCAGCCAGCCCCCCCTTCAGCCCCATGTCTCCATCCATGGCCCCATGGGTCCAGCCAGCCCCCCCTTCAGCCCCATGTCTCCATCCATGGCCCCATGGGTCCAGCCAGCCCCCCCTTCAGCCCCATGTCTCCATCCATGTCCCCATGGGTCCAGCCAGCCCCCCCTTCAGCCCCATGTCTCCATCCATGTCCCCATGGGTCCAGCCAGCCCCCCCTTCAGCCCCATGTCTCCATCCATGTCCCCATGGGTCCAGCCAGCCCCCCCTTCAGCCCCATGTCTCCATCCATGTCCCCATGGGTCCAGCCAGCCCCCCCTTCAGCCCCATGTCTCCATCCATGTCCCCATGGGTCCAGCCAGCCCCCCCTTCAGCCCCATGTCTCCATCCATGTCCCCATGGGTCCAGCCAGCCCCCCCTTCAGCCCCATGTCTCCATCCATGTCCCCATGGGTCCAGCCAGCCCCCCCTTCAGCCCCATGTCTCCATCCATGTCCCCATGGGTCCAGCCAGCCCCCCCTTCAGCCCCATGTCTCCATCCATGTCCCCATGGTTCCAGCCAGCCCCCCCTTCAGCCCCATGTCTCCATCCATGTCCCCATGGGTCCAGCCAGCCCCCCCTTCAGCCCCATGTCTCCATCCATGTCCCCATGGGTCCAGCCAGCCCCCCCTTCAGCCCCATGTCTCCATCCATGTCCCCATGGGTCCAGCCAGCCCCCCCTTCAGCCCCATGTCTGTCCCCATGGGTCCAGCCAGCCCCCCCTTCAGCCCCATGTCCCCATGGGTCCAGCCAGCCCCCCCTTCAGCCCCATGTCCCCATGGGTCCAGCCAGCCCCCCCTTCAGCCCCATGTCCCCATGGGTCCAGCCAGCCTCCCCTTCAGCCCCATGTCCCCATGGGTCCAGCCAGCCCCCCCTTCAGCCCCATGTCCCCATGGGTCCAGCCAGCCCCCCCTTCAGCCCCATGTCCCCATGGGTCCAGCCAGCCCCCCCTTCAGCCCCATGTCCCCATGGGTCCAGCCAGCCCCCCCTTCAGCCCCATGTCCCCATGGGTCCAGCCAGCCCCCCCTTCAGCCCCATGTCTCCATCCATGTCCCCACGGGTGCAACCAGCCCCCCCTTCAGCCCCATGTCTCCATCCATGTCCCCACGGGTCCAACCAGCCCCCCCTTCAGCCCCATGTCTCCATCCATGTCGCCACGGGTCCAGCCAGACCCCCCCCTTTAGCCCCATGTCTCCATACATGTCTCCACGGGTCCATCCAGCCCCCCCTTCAGCCCCATGTCTCCATCCATGTCCCCATGTGACCAGCCTGCGACCCCTCCATATATGGATGATGACCAATGCTGGGAACACTCACCCAGAAAAATGTGGCTATTGCACTTGACTTGAAGTTGAAGCAGGGAGAGCTGTAGCCGGGGCCGGCAGCCTTGTTTCCAGGGTGATGGTGAGAGAGCAGAGTGCAGGTCACCGCATACTCAGCCCAGGAGCCGGCTTAAAAGGCCAAGAGAGCAGGAGAGAAGAGGGCGGTGCGCGGTGCTGGTGCGGTGTTACATACCCGGACGGGAGCCGGTGTTACAAGGCCAATTCCAAGGGAGCAGGAGCCGGGACTGGAGAGCAGAGCGCGGCGTCGGCGTATCAAAAACCGGCAGGGGAGCAGGGAGAGGAGAGCGTGACGTCAGCGTGTCACCTGACACCACACAACTGCCAGCCACCAGCGGGAAAGCAGAGCGCGGTGCGTGTCACCGCCCACCAAGAACACGTCCTCCTGTCATGTGACTATGCGCGTCACCCGCTGTCACCACTGAATAGTAGGAGCGCCGCACGCGACGCTACATTTCCTTCGGCTGCGCTTTTAAAGGGTCCGCACTTTTTAAGAGCCCCCGCTACCAATTCGCTCACTCTCTCATCGGGGCCCCCCGGGAATTTATCACACCAGGCCAGTCCGAACCTGCATGGGCCCATCAGGTAAAGTGATGGAATGAAGTTTTCTCTCCTCATGTTGTAAAATGACATTTTCTGCCACCTATTGATGAGAGAAAAAAAGTGATGAAGATTTACAAACTTCTAACATTAGTCAGTGAAAAACATACAGAACAAGGATGCAAATGGATCTTTTTTTGGCAATCCAATCATTTGAATGGGCCAGTTTTATCTGCAAATCAGATTACAATCAAACATGTCTCAAATTTCTTTTGTGAACCATCAGCATCAGAAAAGGTCCATAGACTATAATTATTATGTTTTTATAAGCTAAGAAAAGGAACACAATGCAAACTCTAAAATCAGACATTTAAATGGATGAGTTTGGTGGGCAAACAGGGTCTGACTGGAGCACCGGGACACTGGACGATTATCCGGTGGGCCAGGGTCCTTGGCAGGACCCTGAGCAGGACGTAGAGGGGGCCCACTGGTTTCAACTGAATGTGCATCCGAGGACATTTCATTAATGATCAGTATTGTAATATTCGGTCACTATGTTGTAATATCTGGTCCGGTCATGGTGTGGTATTTATCCCTGTATGTGTTATTATTTGGTCACTATGTGGTGTGGACATGGTGTGGTGGTATTTCTCCTTTGTATGTGGAATTATTTGGTCGCTATATGTTGGTAATATCTGGTCTGGTCATGGTGTGGCGATATTTCTCCCTTTTACAGTATGAGGTATTGTTCGGTCACTATGTGGTGGTCATATGTGGTCTGCTCACGGTGTGACGGTAGTTCTCCCTTCTATGTGGAATAATTTGGTCGCTATATGCTGCTAAAATCTGGTCTGGTCATGGTGTGGCGATATTTGTCCCTTATACAATATGTGGTATTGTTCGGTCACTATGTGGTGGTCATATGTGGTCTGCTCACGGTGTGACGGTAGTTCTCCCTTCTATGTGGAATAATTTGGTCGCTATATGCTGCTAAAATCTGGTCTGATCATGGTGTGGCAATATTTGTCCCTTATACAATATGTGGTATTATTCGGTCACTATGTGGTGGTAATATGTGGTCTGGTCACGGTGTGGCTGTATTTCTCCCTTCTACGTGGGATTATTCGGTCGCTTTATGCTGGTAATATGTGGTCTGGTCACAGTGTCACTTTAGTTCTCCCTTGAATGTGGTATTATTGGTCTTGAAAAAGTGGAGTGTGTTGTGTACAGCAGTCAATTGTTCTCTCTGATATTAGGAGAATAATCTTTATTTAGATTTGTGATTAAATACTTGGAACAAGATGCACTTACAGGAATTCTACTGTGAAAACAAGTAATCACCTTTCCAAAGGATAAGTGATAAGGTATTGATTGGTGGGGGTCTGACTGCTGGGACCCACACCGATTAGTAGAATGTGGAGCTTTTCTCCCCATTAGACTGGAGCAGCATGTACGACTTCACCACTGATCCATTGATTTCCTCAATGGCTGCGAGCGCTGCTCTTGTTTTTTTCTGGAAGCCCCAAAGAGAATGAATGAATCTGCGGTCAGACATCCCACCTGCCGCTGCATTTTAAAATGGGGATAAAAGTGTCCTGTCAGGGATAAAACTTCCCAATTCTGATCAGTGCAGTTTCCAATGGTCGGACCCAAACGATCATTAAGTTATCACCAATCCTGAGGAGCCCATGGATCGGTGATAACTTGTTTTCACCAAAGAAGCCCTTTAATGCAAACTACTGTAATTGTCCATCCCAGTTGTGCTGTGCGCACAGTAGATGTGCAGGAGCCGCCTGTGTTTTACAGTCGAGGTCCCACTATAACGGGGATAACGGCTAACAGGTATCTGCATCTAGCTGTAGGGTGGGCCCCAGTCTCCCCAGTCCGACGCTGTGGGCAAATATAACCTGTCTGGGCAATTGTAGCCAATTTTGCTGCAAAAAAAGAAAAGTCTTTTTACCTTTTTAACCATAACTTTCAATGTCTTGGATAAATGTGTAACCCTTTATTAAATTCTGCCTTTATTATGGGGATCTCATGGTAGTAGAGCATACCAGAGGTTGACTATATTTTATTTTTTATTTATTTATTTTTTACAGATCCACGTAAAGAAAAAAAAGAAGAAAAGTAAAAAAAAATGGAAACCAAAAGAAAATAAACAGAACACACCTTTTTGGTAAATTTTTATACTCTGAGCAGCCCCATGATATAAGCTGGTGCAGGTCACTAATCAGACAAATCCACATGAATGAGTGTAAGAAGTGAATGCGGCACTCACCGCTATAATAAAACATTGTATTCCATCATTAATAACCATCAGCTTCTCACAGAGGGAGGTCAGCGAGTGGTAGATACAGTGCATTGTGAAAGGATTTGGCCCCCTTGAACTTTTCCACCTTTTGCCACATTTCTGGCTTCAAACATAAAGATATAAAATTCACATTTTTTGGGAAGAATCAACAAGTGGGAATGAAATTTATTGGATATTTTAAACTTAAAAATAAAAAATGAAAAGTGGGGCGTGCAATATTATTCGGCCCCTTTACTTTCAGTGCAGCAAACTCACTCCAGAAGTTCAGTGAGGATCTCTGAATGATCCAATGTTGTCCTAAATGACTGGTAACGATAACTAGAATCCACTGATCCAATGTTGTCCTAAATGACTGGTAACGATAACTAGAATCCACCTGTGTGTAATCAAGTCTCTGTATAAATGCACCTGCTGTGTGATAGTCTCAGGGTTCTGTTTCAAGTGCAGAGAGCACCATGAAGACCAAGGAACACACCAGGCAGGTCCGAGATACTGTTGTGGCGAAATTCAAAGCCGAATTTGGATACAAAAAGATTTCCCAAGTTTTAAACATCTCAAGGAGCACTGTGCAAGCGATCATATTGAAATGGAAGGAGTATCAGACCAATGCAAATCTACCAAGACCCGGCCGTCCCTCTAAACCAGTGTTTCCCAAACTCCAGTCCTCACGGACCCCCACAGGTCGTGTTTTCAGGATTTCATTAGTATTGCATAGGTGATGGAAGTATCATCAAGGCATCAGGAATTCTCTCACCTGTGCAATACTATGTAAATCCTGAAAACATGACCTGTGGGGTCTGTGAGGACTGGAGTATGGGAAACACTGCTCTAAACTTTCATCTCCAACAAGGAGAAGACTGATCAGAGATGCAGCTAAAAGGCCCATGATCACTCTGAATGAACTGCAGAGATCTAGAGCTGAGGTGGGTTAGTCTGTCCATAGGACAACAATCAGTTGTACACTGCACAAATCTGGGTTTTACGGAAGAATGGCAAGAAGAAAGCCATTTCTCAAAGATATCCATAAAAAGTCTCGTTTGAAGTTTGCCACAAGCCATCTGGGAGACACACCAAACATGTGGAATAAGGTGCTCTGGTCAGATGAAACCAAAATCGAACTTTTTGGCCACAATGCAAAACGATATGTTTGGCGTAAAAGCAACACAGCTTATCACCCTCAAAACACCATCCTCACTGTCGAACATGGTGGTGGCAGCATCATGGTTTGGGCCTGCTTTTCTTCAGCAGGGACAGAGAAGATGGTTAAAATTGATGGGAAGATGGATGGAGCCAAATACAGGACCATTCTGGAAGAAAACTTGTTGGAGTCTGCAAAAGACCTGAGACTGGGACGGAGATTTATCTTCCAACAAGACAATGATCCCAAACATAAAGCAAAATCTACAATGGAATGGTTCAAAAATAAACATATGCAGGTGTTAGAATGGCCAAGTCAAAGTCCTGACCTGAATCCAATCGAGAATCTGTGGAAAGAGCTGAAAACTGCTGTTCACAAACGCCCTCCATCCAACCCCAATGAGCTCGAGCTGTTTTGCAAGGAAGTATGGGCAAGAATTTCAGCCACTCGATGTGCAAAACTGATAGAGACATACCCCAAGCGATTGCAGCTGTAATCGCAGCAAAAGGTGGCGCTACAAAGTATTAACTCAAGGGGGCCGAATAATATTGCACGCCCCACTTTTCAGTTTTTAATTTGTTAAAAAAGTTTAAAATAGCAAATAAATTTCATTCCACTTCACGATTGTGTCCCACTTGTTGTTGATTCTTTCCCCAAAAAATAGAATTTTATATCTTTATGTTTGAAGCCAGAAATGTGGCAAAAGGTAGAAAAGTTCAAGGGGGCCAAATCCTTTCACAATGCAGTGTATAGGCGACGGCAGTGCTGTGTATCTGCAGGATTCCAGGCCAGTATCTGCCACCCGCTGGATTTCCCATGGGAGAAGCTCTGGGATTTTATTACAGGGAAACTGTCATCAGGTTTTTGCTATGTAATCTAAAAGCAACAAGTCGGGGCAGAGGACCTTATGCCAGCGATGTGTCACTTGCTGGTCTGCATGATGGCATTTTGATATAATCCCTCTTTTATCTGCTGCAGATCTAGCAGTTCCCTGAATTCACAGATTATGTAGAGACCAATGCGGGAAAGTTACCCCAAATGTTCTAGAAGTCAGCATTGGATTTTCTGCTTTCAGATCACCTCACAGACCAATGTAAGTTAAGGGACAAGTTCACATGACTGTTTATCCCACTGTTTTTTGAAAGAAATTCGCCATTAAAACTCATGCATACAGTACAAAAAGAAATAGATGCCACAACCAGGGCCGGCTCCAGGATTTCATGGGCCCCGGGCAAAAGTCTCAGTGGGCCCCTTTCACACCTACCACGATTCATGATGCACAGAAATATAGGTATAGTACAATGCTAAAGATTTCACTTACTTCTCACATTACATGAGTGATATCTATTGTAAAGTCTACAACAGCTCAGAAACCGGCGAATCCTCCCAGCGCACAGTTCAGACCAGACAATATAGTCCTCTATACAGTATTATGGGCCCCACGTAGTCCTCCATATACAGTATTATGGGCCCCACGTGGTCCTCCATATACAATATTATGGGCACCACGTGGTCCTCCATATACAGTATTATGGGCCCCACGTGGTCCTCCATATACAGTATTATGGGCCCCACATAGTCCTCCATATACAGTATTATGGGCACCACGTGGTCCTCCATATACAGTATTATGGGCACCACGTGGTCCTCCATATACAGTATTATGGGCACCACATGGTCCTCCATATACAGTATTATGGGCACCACATGGTCCTCCATACAGTATTATGGGCACCACATGGTCCTCCATACAGTATTATGGGCACCACATGGTCCTCTATACAGTATTATGGGCACCACGTGGTCCTCCATACAGTATTATGGGCACCACGTGGTCCTCCATATACAGTATTATGGGCACCACGTGGTCCTCCATATACAGTATTATGGGCACCACATGGTCCTCCATATACAGTATTATGGGCACCACATGGTCCTCCACACAGTATTATGGGCACCACATGGTCCTCCATACAGTATTATGGGCACCACATGGTCCTCTATACAGTATTATGGGCACCACATGGTCCTCCATACAGTATTATGGGCACCACATGGTCCTCCATACAGTATTATGGACACCACATGGTCCTCCATACAGTATTATGGACACCACATGGTCCTGCATCCAGTACTATGGGCACCATATATTGCTCCATACAGAATAATGGACCGCATATAATGCTCCATACAGTATGATCCCCATATATTGCTCCATTCAGTATAATGGACCCCATATATTACTCCATAAAGTAAAATGAGCCCTATATATTGCTCCATACATAATGGGTACCATATAATGCTCCATACAGAATAATGGAGCCCAAATATTGCTCCATACAGTATGGGCCCCATATATTGCTCCATACAGTATGGGCCCTATATATTGCTCCATAAATAGTGGGCCCAATATATTGCTCCATAAAGAATAGGCCCCATATAATGCTCCATAGATAATGGGCCCTATATAATACTCCATACATAATGGGCCCCATATATTGTTCAATAGATAATGAGCCCCATATAATACTCCATACATAATGAGTCCCATATATTGTTCAATAGATAATGAGCCCCATATAATACTCCATACATAATGAGCCCCATATATTGTTCAGTAGATAATAAGCCCCATATAATACTCCATACATAATGAGCCCCATATATTGTTCAATAGATAATGATCCCCATATATTACTCCATACATAATGATCCCCATATATTACTCCATACATAATGGGCCCCATATATTGTTCAATAGATAATGAGCCCCATATAATACTCCATACATAATGAGCCCCTTATATTGTTCAATAGATAATAAGCCCCATATAATACTCCATACATAATGAGCCCCATATATTGTTCAATAGATAATAAGCCCCATATAATACTCCATGCATAATGGGCCCCATATATTGTTCAATAGATAATGAGCCCCATATATTACTCCATACATAATGAGCCCCATATATTGTTCAATAGATAATAAGCCCCATATAATACTCCATACATAATGAGCCCCATATATTGTTCAATAGATAATAAGCCCCATATAATACTCCATGCATAATGGGCCCCATATATTGTTCAATAGATAATGAGCCCCATATGATACTCCATACATAATGAGCCCCATATAATGTTCCATAGATAATGAGCCCCATATAATACTCCATACATGAGCCCCATATATTGTCCAATAGATAATGATCCCCATATATTACTCCATACATAATGAGCCCCATATATTGTTCAGTAGATAATAAGCCCCATATAATACTCCATACATAATGAGCCCCATATATTGTTCAATAGATAATGATCCCCATATATTACTCATTACATTAAAAAAAAAAAATCAAATACTCACCGCTCCTTGCTGGAAGCAGGCCTGTCTCATCAGGGTCTTCCGACTCTCTGCACTGGGACTGCTCAGCAGAGGGCGCTCTGTAGTGACGTCATCGCGCCCTCTGCCCTGAGATGTCACAGAGTAAGAAGAACATGAGTCAACAGTGTGATGCAGCAGCAAAAAAGGCAAATACAATTCTGGGATGTATTAACAGAAGCATACAGTCTAGATCACGTGAAGTCATTATCGGTCTTTACTCCTCTTTGGTCAGACCTCATCTGGAATACTGTGTACAGTTTTGGGCACCACATTTTAAAAAAGACATAGACAAACTGGAACAAGTTCAGAGAAGAGCGACCAGAATGGTGACTGGTCTGCAAACCATGTCCTATGAGGAACGGTTGCAGGATTTGGGAATGTTTAGCTTGCAAAAAAGAAGACTGAGAGGAGACTTAATAGCTGTCTACAAATATGTCAAGGGCTGTCACATTGTAGAAGGATCATCTTTATTCTCATTTGCACAGGGAAAGACTAGAAGCAATGGGATGAAACTAAATGGGAGGAGACACAGATTAGATATTAGAAAAAACTTTTTGACAGTTAGGGTGATTAATGAGTGGAACAGGCTGCCACGAGAGGTGGTGAGTTCCCCTTCAATGGACGTCTTCAAACAGAGGCTGGACAGACATCTGTCTGAGATGATTTAGTGAATCCTGCTTTGAGCAGGGGGTTGGACCAGATGACCCAGGAGGTCCCTTCCAACTCTTCCATTCTATGATTCTATGATTCTATGAAGACGCAGAAGACAGAGGAGCAGCAGAGGAACAGGGAGAGGTAAGTATTGCAAACAGTTTAAAGCACTACGGAAGGCCCAGTGCAAGTGCCCTTTCGCTGGCATCAGGCCCCGCTGACTCATGGGCCCCATAGCGCGCTGGTGTTCCAGAGGGTGAGTGGGCCCCCCTGCTCGCTCAGGGCCCAGGCACTTGCCCGGGTGGTGATGCCGGCCCTGGGTACAACACATACGGCACCCGTTTTTAACTGATCCGCTGCAATGATTATGTAGGAAACTGTATTCATTTACAATCATCCACAGCGTGAGAGAAAACAGCTACAACATTACTGAATAAACAGAAACCCTGCAAGTATAAGAAAATGATTTTATTAAAAATATTTTGCATATCAATCCAGTTTGAAAAAAAATAACTCATTAAGCATTTTTTGCAACGTAGCAGTCCACATCTGACCGACTCCTGTAACTCTGGACACAGTATAATAGTGTGGCCGCTGTTCTCTAGCAGGACCCTCTAATGATAGAAGCAGGACGGCATACTGGATCTCGCACAACGCTACCTGCATGCCATCTGATTGGCTACTGTAAGTGCTCCAGCCGTATAAAGATCACTATGTATACAATATACTCCGAAAAGATGTCAGTGATTACTGTGAAGTCAAAATATTGTGGCCCCATTGAGCAGGAATGATTAGAGATGGACGAGCTCCAGTTGGCAGACAGTCAGTGATGGCGGAGAGCTGATCATCTTTACTCGCTGCTCATTAGGAAAGTGGTCGCTTTCTGAAACCATTTGACTCTGAACTCGGCGTCAGACGCCATTATGTAAGAGGCCAATGTCTGAGTGGTTTTGTGTCCATTTGTCCTTCCTCTGTTCTTTCTGCCAAAAGATCCTCACCCATAACCTAAGGATTAAAATAAAGTTGAATTGTTACTAATATTTTTGTAAATTTATCACATGAATTGAATTTCATAAACTAAAAGAAAACTTTCCCTCCGATGTCCACAAAACTGAGCGCCACTACATAAGCCACAAATAGTCTCTCCTGTCTCTCCCAGTCTGTGCAGCGGACGGGAACCATTTAAATGGGTGCAGGGCCGATTTTAGATAAAGTGGGGCCCTGGGGAAAAGTTTAAAGTGGGGTCCCAAATGCTGACATACAGCACCACACAAACATTTAGCTTGTATTTACATGCGCTGAGATCAGGCCGCTAAACGAGCGCAATCCACAATACTGAAGCCGTTCAACGCTTGTTTCCCGACCTCTTTACACCAGCTGAGGAAGAATGATGGATACAGAACAATCACTAATAGATCAATCTGTCCCCATACAGCATCATGTTATCAGCAGCACATCTGCAGGTTACACCGGCCGATGTGCTGCTGAGAACAAGGATTTTTGTTCTGGCATAAACAATCCAATTACTCGATGAATAGGCAGCATTTTGCTTGTTTAGTATAATACATGCCATAGTCCTCCATATTTTATAATGTGCCCCACAGCCCCCCATATTGTATAATGAGGCCCATAGTCCTCCATATAGTATAATACACTCCCGATAGCCCTCCATATAGTATAATGCACTCCCCATAACCCTCTATATAGTATAATATACTCCCCATAGTCCTCCATACAGCCCTCCATATTGTATAATGTGGCCCATATTCCTCCAAATAGTATAATGCACTCCCCATAGCTCTCTATATAGTATAATGCACCTCATAGTTCTCCATATAGTATAATGCACCTCATAGTCCTCCATATAGTATAATGCACCTCATAGTCCTCCATATAGTATAACGCACCTCATAGCCCTCCATATAGTATAATGCACCTCATAGTTCTCCATATAGTATAATGCACCTCATAGTCCTCCATATAGTATAACGCACCTCATAGCCCTCCATATAGTATAATGCATTCCCCATAACCCTCTATATAGTATAATATACTCCCCATAGTCCTCCATATTGTATAATGTGCCCCACAGCCCTCCATATTGTATAATGTGGCCCATATTCCTCCAAATAGTATAATACACTCCCCATAGCTCTCTATATAGTATAATGCACCTCATAGTTCTCCATATAGTATAATGCACCTCATAGACCTCTATATAGTATAAGTCACCTCATAGCCCTCCATATAGTATAATATACTCCCCATAGTCCTTCATATAGTATAATGCACTCCCCATAGGCTTTCATATTGTATAATGTGCCCCACAGTCCTCCATATTGTATAATGTGGCCCATATTCCTCCAAATAGTATAATACACTCCCCATAGCTCTCTATATAGTATAATGCATCTCATAGTTCTCCATATAGTATAAAGCTCCTCATAGTCCTCCATATAGTATAATGCACCCCATAGTCCTCCACATAGTATAATACACTCCCAATAGCCCTCCCTATAGTATAATGCACTCCCCAAAATCTTCAATATTGTATAATGTGCCCCACAGAGCTCCATATTGTATAATGTGACCCATATTCCTCCAAATAGTAAAATACACTCCCCGTAGCCCTCCACATAGTATAATACACTCCCCATAGCCCTCCATATAGTATAATGCACTCCCCATAGCCCTCCATATAGTATAATGCACTTCATAGTCCTCCATATAGTATAATACTCTCCCCATAGCCTTCTAAATAGTATAATGCACTCCCAATAGTCCTCCATATAGTATAATGTGCCCCACAGCCCTCCATATTGTATAATGTGACCCATATTCCTCAATATAGTATAATACATTCCCCATAGTCCTCCATATAGTATAATACACTTCCCATAGCCCTCCATATAGTATAATGCACTCCCTATAGCCCTCCCTATAATATAATGTACTCCCCATAGTCCTCCATATTGTATAATGTGCCCCACAACGCTCAATATTGTATAATGTGGCCCATATTCCTCCAAATAGTATAATACACTCCCCATAGCCCTCCACATAGTATAATATACTACCCATAGTCCTCCATATAGTATAATGCACCTCATATTACTCCATATAGTATAATACACTCCCCATAGTCCTCCATATAGTATAATGCACCTCATAGCCCTCCATATAGTGCAATGCACTCCCCATAGCACTCCATATTAGTATAATGCACCTCATAGTCCTCCATATACTATAATACACTCCCCATAGCCCTCCATATAGTATAATGCACCTCATAGTCCTCCATATAGTATAGTACACTACCCATAGCCCTCCATATAGTATAATACACTCCCCATAGCCCTCCATATAGTATAATACACTCTCCATAGCCCTCCATATAGTATAATGCACTTCATAGTCCTCCATATAGTATAATACACTCCCCATAGCCCTCTAAATAGTATAATGCACTCCCCAAAGTCCTCCATATAGTATAATATACTCCCCACAGTCCTCCATATAGTATAATGCACTCCCAATAGTCCTTCATATAGTATAATGTGCCCCACAACACTCCAAATGGTATAATGTGACCCATATTCCTCAATATAGAATAATACATTCCCCATAGTCCTCCATATAGTATAACACACTTCCCATAGCCCTCCATATAGTATAATGCACTCCCTATAGCCCTCCCTATAATATAATGTACTCCCCATAGTCCTCCATACTGTATAATGTGCCCCACTGCGCTCAATATTGTATAATGTGGCCCATATTCCTCCAAATAGTATAACACACTCCCCATAGCCCTCCACATAGTATAATATACTACCCAGAGTCCTCCATATAGTATAATGCACCGCATATTCCTCCATATAGTATAATACACTCCCCATAGCCCTCCATATGGTATAATGCACCTCATAGCCCTCCATATAGTGTAATGCACTCCCCATAGCCCTCCATATTAGTATAATGCACCTCATAGTCCTCCATATAGTATAAAACACTCCCCATAGCCCTCCATATAGTATAATGCACCTCATAGTCCTCCATATAGTATAATACACTCCCCATAGCCCACCATATAGTATAATATACTCCCCATAGCCCTCCATATAGTATAATACACTCCCCATAGCCCTCCGTATAGTATAATGCACCTCATTGTCCTCCATATAGTATAATGCACCTCATTGTCCTCCATATAGTATAATGCACTCACCATAGCCCTCCATATAGTATAATATACTCCCCATAGTCCTCCATATAATGGAATGCACCTCATAGTCCTCCATATAGTATAATGTACTCCCTATAATCCTCCCTATAGTATAATGCACTCCCCATAGCCCTCCCTATAGTATAATGCACTCTCCATAGTCCTTCATAGTGTATAATGCACTCCCCATAGTTCTTCATATAGTATAATGCTTTCTCCTCAGTCCTTAATAGAGTATAATGCAGCCTCCCTATAGTATAATGCAGCCAAACATACAGTACATATAATATAATGCAACCCATAGATCTCGATAAAGTATAATTGGGCCCCAACCATAGAGTATAATTCCATATGCCTATAATGAATTAAATAAACCATTTTCTGGTCTCCATGGGAATCAAACCCACAACCGCTATCATTGCCGGTAACAACTAAAGCTATGAGCAACAGCCTCTGCTGATATCACGGAGGATTTTCGATATTTGCACACTCTGAACCCACAGGCAAATGCTACTGATACATAGAGATACATCTATACATAGCAGTGTATTTTTTGTCCCTGTATTATAGAGGGAAATTAAAAGATTTTTTTCCTATAACATTACTAAAAAATAATGAAAAACAATTACAATAATGGCATTTTCATTGAGCTTTTTTAGATAATAAACATCACAAATCAGCAAATACCATGGACATATGTGTTCCTGTACCTATAACGACCCGCACAACACAGCGATCAGACGATTTATGGCAGGGATGTCAAACTCAAATACACAGATGGCCAAAATTAAAAACTTAGACAAAGTCGCAGGCTAATGTTCATATTTAAAAAAATGTCTAGAATTGCAGACGTTTTTCCTTATCAAATATAATGATGATACTTTTCTTAAAGGGGTTGTGCCACGAACAAAGTACATTTTAATTAATAGATCTTAGAATAAAATAAAACACAATCACAAATAGGGCATACTGGAATAATATAATGTTATGTAAGAGCAGTAAAAAGCAAATGGCCCAATGGCCTAATTTAAATATGTAATAACAAAGGATAAAAAACTTTGACTTAATAAATAATACAGATAATAAAGTATGATGCAAACAAAAGTGCCTCCCAAACACAGTATGATACCCTCACAGTGAATTCCTCCACTGTATCATCCATATACACGGTATGATGACCCTACTGTGACGTGAACACAATATGATGCCGCAACTGTGATTTGCACAAAGTCCTCCATACAGTATAATGGGCCCCATAGAGTCCTCCATACAGAATAATGTGCCACCTCATAGTCCTCCATACAGAATAATGGGCCTCACATAGTCCTCAATACTGAATAATGGGCCCACATAGTGCTCCATACAGTTTAATGTGCCACCTCATAGTCCTCCATACAGTATAATGGGCCCCACATAGTCCTCCATACTGAATAATGGGCCCACATAGTGCTCCATACAGTATAATGAGCCCCTCATAATCCTCCATATAGTATAATGGGACCCTCATAATCCTCCATACAGTATAATGGGCCTCATATAGTCACCCATACAGTATAATGGGCCCCACATAGTCCTCCACACAGTATAATGGGCCTCACATAGTCATCCACACAGTATAATGGGCCCCACATAGTCCTCCATACAAAATAATGGGCCCCACATTTTCCTCCATACAGAATAATAGGCCCCACATAGTCCTCCATACTGAATAATGGGCCCACATAGTGCTACATACAGTATAATGTGCCCCACATAGCCCTCCATACAGAATAATGAGCCAACTCATTGTCCTCCATACAGAATAATGGCCCCCACATATTCCTCCATACAGAATAATGGGCCCTAGATAGTCCTCCATACAGAATAATGGGCACCACATATTCTTTCATACAGAATAATGGGCCCTAGATAGTCCTCCATACAGAATAATGGCCCCACAAAGTCCTCCATACAGAATAATGGGTCCCACATAGTCCTCCATACAGAATAATGGCCCCACATCGTCCGCCATACAGAATAATGGCCCCACATAGTTATCCATACAATGTAATGTGCCACCTCATAGTCATCCATACAGTATAATGGGCCTCACAGTCATCCATACAGAATAATGGGCCCCACATAGTCCTCCATACAGAATAATGGGCCCCACATATTCCTCCATACAGAATAATGGGCCCTAGATAGTCCTCCATACAGAATAATGGCCCCACATACTCCTCCATACAGAATAATGGGCCCCACATAGTCCTCCATACAGAATAATGGCCCCACATCGTCCTCCATACAGAATAATGGCCCCACATAGTTATCCATACAAAGTAATGTGCCACCTCATAGTCCTCCATACAGTATAATGGGCCTCACAGTCATCCATACAGAATAATGGGCCCCACATAGTCCTCCATCCAGAATAATGGGCACCACATGGTCCTCCATACAGAATAATGGGCCCACATAGTGTTCCATACAGTATAATATGCCACCTCATAGTCCTCCATACAGTATAATGGGCCCCACATAGTCCTAGATACAGAATAATAGTCTCCACATAGTCCTTCATACTGAATAATGGGCCCACATAGTGCTCCATACAGTATAATGGGCCCCTCATAATCCTCCATACAATTTAATGTGCCACCTCATAGTCCTCCATGCAGTATAATGGGCCTCACACAGTCATCCATACAGAATAATGGGCCCCATATAGTCCTCCATACAGTATAATGGGCCTCACATAGTCCTCCGTACAGAATAATGGGCACCACATGGTCCTCCGTACAGAATAATGGGCACCACATAGTCCACCATACAGAATAACAAGCCAACTTATTGTCCTTCATACAGTATAATGGGCCCCACATAGTCATCCACCCAGAATAATGAGCCCCTCATAGTCCTCCATACAGAATAATGGCCCCAAATAGTCCTCGATAAAATATAATGGGCTCCACATAGTCCTCCATAGAGAATAATGGCCCCACATAGTACTCCATTCAATATAATGTGCCACCTCATAGTCCTCCATACAGTATAATGGGCCTCACATAGTCCTCCATACAGAATAATGGGTCCCACAACTTCCTCCATACAGTATAATGGGCCCCACAACTTCCTCCATACAGTATAATAGGCCCCACATAGTCCTCCATACTGAAAAATGGGCCCACATAGTGCTCCATACAGTATAATGAGCCCCTCATAATCCTCCATACAGTATAATGGGCCCCTCATAATCTGCCATACAGTATAATGGTCCTCACATAGTCACCCATACAGTATAATGGGCCCCACATAGTCCTCTACACAGTATGATGGGCCTCACATAGTCATCCATACAGTATAATGGGCCCCACATAGTCCTCCATACAGAATAATTGGCCCCGCATCTTCCTCCATACAGAATAATAGGCCCCACATAGTCCTCCATACACAATAATGGGCCCCACATAGTCCTCTGTACAGAATAATGGGCCCCAGATAGTCATCCACACAGAATAATGGGCCCCTCATAGTCCTCCATACAAAATAATGGCCCCAAATAGTCCTCTATACAATATAATGGGCCCCACATCGTCCGCCATACAGAATAATGGCCCCACATAGTCCTCCATACAATATAATGTGCCACCTTATAGTCCTCCATACAGTATAATGGGCCTCACACAGTCATTCATACAGAATCATGGGCCCCACATAGTCCTCCATACAGTATAATTGTCCCCACATAGTCCTCCATACAGAATAATGGGCATCACATAGTCCTCCATACAGAATAATGGGCCAACTCATTGTCCTTCTTACAGTAAAATAGGCCCCACATAGTCCTCAATATTGAATAATGTGCCACCTCATAGCCCTCCATACAGAATAATTGGCCCCACATATTTTTCCATCCCGAATAATCGTCCCCACATAGTCCTCCATACAGAATAATGGGACCCACATAGTCCTCCATACAGAAAAATGGCCCCACATAGTCCTCCATACAGAATAGTGGCCCAACATAGTCCTCCATACAATATAATGTGCCATGTCATAGTGCTCCACACAGTATTATGGGCCCCACATAGTCCTCCATACAGAATAATAGGCCCCACATACTCCTCCATACTGAATAATAGGCCCACATAGTGCTCCATACAGTATAATAGGCCCCTCATAATCCTCCATACAGTATAATGGGCCCCTCATAATCCTCCCTACAGTATAATGGGCCTCACATAGTCACCCATTCAGTATAATGGGCCCCACATAGTCCTCCATACAGAATAATGGGCCTCACATAGCCCTCCATACAGAATAATAGGCCCCACATAGTCCTCAATACTGAATAATGGGCCCACATAGTGCTCCATACAGTTTAATGGGCCACCTTATAGTCCTCCATACAGTATAATGGGCCCCACATAGTCCTCCATACAGTATAATAGGCCCCACATAGTCCCCCATACTGAATAATGGGCCCACATAGTGCTCCCTACAGTATAATGAGCCCCTCATAATCCTCCATACAGTATAATGGGCCCCTCATAATCCTCCATAAAGTATAATGGGCCTCACATAGTCACCCATACAGTATAATGGGCCCCACATAGTCCAACACACAGTATAATGGGTCTCACATAGACATCCATACAGTATAATGGGCCCCACATAGTCCTCCATATAGAATAATGGGCCCCACATCTTCCTCCATACAGAATAATAGGCCCCACATAGTCCTCCCTACTGAATAATGGGCCCACATAGTCCTCCATACAGTATAATGTGCCCCACATAGTTCTCCATACAGAATAATGGGCCAACTCATTGTCCTCCATACAGAATAATGGCCCCCATATCTTCCTCCATACAGAATAATGGGCCCTAGATAGTCCTCCATACAGAATAATGGGCCCCACAAATTCCTCCATACAGAATAATAGGCCCTAGATAGTCCTCCATACAGAATAATGGCCCCACATACTCCTCCATACAGAATAATGGGCCCCACATAGTCCTCCATACAGAATAATGGGCCCACATACTCCTCCATACAGAATAATGGGCCCCACATAGTCCACCATACAGAATAATGGGCCAACTTATTGTCCTTCATACAGTATAATGGGCCCCACATAGTCATCCACCCAGAATAATGGGCCCCAAATAGTCCTCGATAATATATAATTGGCACCACATAGTCCTCCATACAGAATAATGGCCCCACATAGTCCTCCATACAATATAATGTGCCACCTCATAGCCCTCCATACAGTATAATGGGCCTCACATAGTCCTCCATACAGAATAATGGGTCCCACATCTTCCTCCATACAGTATAATTGGCCCCACATAGCCCTCCATACAGAATAATAGGCCCCACATAGTCCTCCATACTGAATAATGGGCCCACATAGTGCTCCATACAGTATAATGAGCCCCTCATAATCCTCCATATAGTATAATGGGCCCCTCATAATTCTCCATACAGTATAATGGGCCTCACATAGTCACCCATACAGTATAATGGGCCCCACATAGTCCTCTACACAGTATAATGGGCCTCACATAGTCATCCATACAGTATAATGGGCCCACATAGTCCTCCATACAGAATAATGGGCCCCACATCTTCCTCCATACAGAATAATAGGCCCCACATAGTCCTCCATACAGAATAATGGGCCCCACATAGTCCTCCGTACAGAATAATGGGCCCCACATAGTCATCCACCCAGAATAATGGGCCCCTCATAGTCCTCCATACAGAATAATGGCCCCAAATAATCCTCTATACAATATAATGGGCCCCACATAGTCCTCCATTCAGAATAATGGCCCCACATAGTCCTCCAAACAATATAATGTGACACCTCATAGTCCTCCATACAGTATAATGGGCCTCACACAGTCATTCATACAGAATCACGGGCCCCATATAGTCCTCCATACAGTATAATTGTCCCCACATAGTCCTCCATACAGAATAATGGGCATCACATAGTCCTCCATACAGAATAATGGGCCAACTCATTGTCCTTCTTACAGTAAAATAGGCCCCACATAGTCCTCAATATTGAATAATGTGCCACCTCATAGTCCTCCATACAGAATAATTGGCCCCACATATTTTTCCATACAGAATAATGGGCCCCACATAGTCCTCCATACAGAATAATGGGCCCCACATCTTCCTCCATACAGAATAATAGGCCCCACATAGTCCTCCATACTGAATAATGGGCCAACATAGTGCTCCATACAATATAATGGGCCCCACATAGTCCTCCATACAGAATAATGGGCCCCACATAGTCCTCCATACAGAATAATAGGCCCCACATAGTCCTCCATACAGAATAATGAGCCAACTCATTGTCCTCCATACAGAATAATGGGCCAACTCATTGTTCTCCATACAGAATAATGGGCCAAACATATTCCTCCATAAAGAATAATAGTCCCTAGATAGTCCTCCATACAGAATAATGGGCCCCGCATAGTCCTCCATACAGAATATTGGCCCCACATAGTCCTCCATACAGTATAATGGCCCTACATAGTCCTCCGTACAGGATAATAGGCCCTACATAGTCCTCCATACAGTATAATGGGCCTCACACAGTCATTCATACAGAATCATGGGCCCCACATAGTCCTCCATACAGTATAATGGGCCCCACATAGTCCTCCATACAGAATAATGGGCATCACATGGTTCTCCATACAGAATAATGGACCAACTCATTGTCCTTCTTACAAAAAATAGGCCCCACATAGTCCTCAATATGAAATAATGTGTCACCTCATAGTCCTCCATACAGTATAATGGGCCTCACATAGTCATCCATACAGTATAATGAGCCCCACATAGTCCTCCACATAGTATAATGGGACTCACATAGTCCTCCATACAGAATAATGGCCCCACATAGTCCCCCATACAGAATAATGGCCCCACATAGTCCTCCATGCAGAATATTGGGTGCCACATAGTCCTCCATACAGAATAATGGCCCCACACCGTCCTCCATACACAATAATGGCCCCACATAGTTTTCCATACAATATAATGTGACACCTCATAGTCCTCCATACAGTATAATTGGCCTCACAGTCATCCATACAGTATAATGGGCCCCACATAGTCCTCCATACAGAATAATGGGCACCACATATTCCTGCATACAGAATAAAAGGCCCACATAGTGCTCCATACAGAATAACGTGCCACCTCATAGTCCTCCATACAGTATAATGGGCCCCACATAGTCCTCCATACTGAATAATGGGCCCAAATAGTGCTCCATACAGTATAATGGGCCCCTCATAATCCTCCATACAATATAATGTGCCACCTCATAGTCCTCCATACAGTATAACGGGCCTCACATAGTCATCCATACAGAATAATGGGCCCCACATAGTCCTCCATACAGTATAATGGGGCTCACATAGTCCTCCATACAGATTAATCGGCACCACATAGTCCTCCATACAGAATAATGGGCCAACTTATTGTCCTTCATACATTATAATGGGCCCCACATAGTCATCCACCCAGAATAATGGGCCCCTCATAGTCCTCCATACAGAATAATGGCCCCAAATAGTCCTCGATACAATATAATGGGCCCCACATAGTCCTCCATACAGAATAATGGCCCCACATAGTCCTCCATACAATATAATGTGCCACCTCATAGTCCTCCATACAGTATAATGCGCCTCACATAGTCATCCATACAGTATAATGGGCCCCACATACTAGTCCATACAGAATAATGGGCCCTAGATAGTCCTCCATACAGAATAATGGGCCCCACATATTCCTCCATACAGAATAATGGGCCCTAGATAGTCCTCCATACAGAATAATGGCCCCACATACTCCTCCATACAGAATAATGGGCCCCACATAGTCCTCCATACAGAATAATGGCCCCACATACTCCTCCATACAGAATAACGGGCCCCACATAGTCCACCATACAGAATAATGGGCCAACTTATTGTCCTTCACACAGTATAATGGGCCCCACATAGTCATCCACCCAGAATAATGGGCCCCTCATAGTCCTCCATACAGAATAATGGCCCCAAATAGTCCTCGATAATATATAATGGGCACCACATAGTCCTCCATACAGAATAATGGCCCCACATAGTCCTCCATACAATATAATGTGCCACCTCATAGCCCTCCATACAGTATAATGGGCCTCACATAGTCCTCCATACAGAATAATGGGTCCCACATCTTCCTCCATACAGTATAATTGGCCCCACATAGCCCTCCATACAGACTAATAGGCCCCACATAGTCCTCCATACTGAATAATGGGCCCACATAGTGCTCCATACAGTATAATGAGCCCCTCATAATCCTCCATATAGTATAATGGGCCCCTCATAATCCTCCATACAGTATAATGGGCCTCACATAGTTACCCATACAGTATAATGGGCCCCACATAGTCCTCTACACAGTATAATGGGCCTCACATAGTCATCCATACAGTATAATGGGCCCACATAGTCCTCCATACAGAATAATGGGCCCCACATCTTCCTCCATACAGAATAATAGGCCCCAAATAATCCTCTATACAATATAATGGGCCCCACATAGTCCTCCATTCAGAATAATGGCCCCACATAGTCCTCCAAACAATATAATGTGCCACCTCATAGTCCTCCATACAGTATAATGGGCCTCACACAGTCATTCATACAGAATCATGGGCCCCACATAGTCCTCCATACAGTATAATTGTCCCCACATAGTCCTCCATACAGAATAATGGGCATCACATAGTCCTCCATACAGAATAATGGGCCAACTCATTGTCCTTCTTACAGTAAAATAGGCCCCACATAGTCCTCAATATTGAATAATGTGCCACCTCATAGTCCTCCATACAGAATAATTGCCCCCACATATTTTTCCATACAGAATAATGGGCCCCACATAGTCCTCCATACAGAATAATGGGTCCCACATAGTCCTCCAGACAGAAAAATGGCCCCACATAGTCCTCCATACAGAATAATGGCCTAACATAGTCCTCCATACAATATAATGTGCCACCTCATAGTGCTCCATACAATATTTTGGGCCCCACATAGTCCTCCATACAGAATAACAGGCCCCACAAACTCCTCCATACTGAATAATAGGCCCACATAGTGCTCTATGCAGTATAATGGGCCCCTCATAATCCTCCATACAGTATAATGGGCCCCTCATAATCCTCCATACAGTATAATGGGCCCCTCATAATCCTCCCTACAGTATAATGGGCCTCACATAGTCACCCATTCAGTATAATGAGCCCCACATAGTCCTCCATACTGAATAATGGGCCAACATAGTGCTCCATACAATATAATGGGCCCCACATAGTCCTCCATACAGAATAATGGGCCCCACATAGTCCTCCATACAGAATAATAGGCCCCACATAGTCCTCCATACAGAATAATGGGCCAACTCATTGTCCTCCATACAGAATAATGGGCCAAACATAGTCCTCCATAAAGAATAATAGTCCCTAGATAGTCCTCCATACAGAATAATGGGCCCCGCATAGTCCTCCATACAGAATATTGGCCCCACATAGTCCTCCATACAGTATAATGGCCCTACATAGTCCTCCGTACAGGATAATAGGCCCCACATAGTCCTCCATACAGTATAATGGGCCTCACACAGTCATTCATACAGAATCATGGGCCCCACATAGTCCTCCATACAGTATAATGGGCCCCACATAGTCCTTCATACAGAATAATGGGCATCACATTGTTCTCCATACAGAATAATGGACCAACTCATTGTCCTTCTTACAAAAAATAGGCCCCACATAGTCCTCAATATGAAATAATGTGTCACCTCATAGTCCTCCATACAGTATAACGGGCCTCACATAGTCATCCATACAGTATAATGAGCCCCACAAAGTCCTCCACATAGTATAATGGGACTCACATAGTCCTCCATACAGAATAATGGCCCCACATAGTCCCCCATACAGAATAATGGCCCCACATAGTCCTCCATGCAGAATATTGGGTGCCACATAGTCCTCCATACAGAATAATGGCCCCACATCGTCCTCCATACACAATAATGGCCCCACATAGTTTTCCATACAATATAATGTGACACCTCATAGTCCTCCATACAGTATAATTGGCCTCACAGTCATCCATACAGTATAATGGGCCCCACATAGTCCTCCATACAGAATAATGGGCACCACATATTCCTGCATACAGAATAATAGGCCCACATAGTGCTCCATACAGAATAACGTGCCACCTCATAGTCCTCCATACAGTATAATGGGCCCCACATAGTCCTCCATACTGAATAATGGGCCCAAATAGTGCTCCATACAGTATAATGGGCCCCTCATAATCCTCCATACAATATAATGTGCCACCTCATAGTCCTCCATACAGTATAACGGCCCTCAGATAGTCATCCATACAGAATAATGGGCCCCACATAGTCCTCCATACAGTATAATGGGCACCACATAGTCCTCCATACAGAATAATGGGCCAACTTCTTGTCCTTCATACATTATAATGGGCCCCACATAGTCATCCACCCAGAATAATGGGCCCCTCATAGTCCTCCATACAGAATAATGGCCCCAAATAGTCCTCAATACAATATAATGGGCCCCACATAGTCCTCCATACAGAATATTGGCCCCACATAGTCCTCCATACAATATAATGTGCCACCTCATAGTCCTCCATAGAGTATAATGGGCCTCACATAGTCATCCATACAGTATAATGGGCCCCACATAGTAGTCCATACAGAATAATAGGCCCCACATCTTCCTCCATACAGAATAATAGGCCCCACATAGTCCTCCATACTGAATAGTGGGCCCACATAGTGCTCCATACAGTATAATGAGCCCCTCATAATCCTTCATACAGTATAATGGGCCTCTCATAATCCTCCATACAGTATAATGGGCCTCATATAGTCACCCATACAGTATAATGGGCGCCACATGGTTCTCCACACAGTATAATGGGCCTCACATAATCATCCATTCAGAATAATAGGCCCCACATAGTCCTCCATACTGAATAATGGGCCTCACATAGCCCTCCATACAGAATAATAGGCCCACATAGTCCTCCATACTGAATAATGGGCCCCACATAGTGCTCCATACAGTATAATGTGCCCCACATAGTCCTCCATACAGAATAATGGCCCTCACATATTCCTCCATACAGAATAATGGGCCCTAGATAGTCCTCCATACAGAATAATGGGCCCCACATATTCCTCCAGACAGAATAATGGCCCCACATCGTCCTCCATACAGAAAAATGGCAGCACATAGTTATCCATACAATATAATGTGCCACCACATAGTCCTCCATACAGTATAATGGGCCCAGCATAGTCTTAGATACAGAATAATAGGCCCCACATAGTCCTCCATACTGAATAATGGCCCCACATAGTGCTCCATACAGTATAATGGGCCCCTCATAATCCTCCATACAATATAATGTGCCACCTCATAGTCCTCCATACAGTATAATGGGCCTCACATAGTCATCCATACAGAATAATGGGCCCCACATAGTCCTTCATACATTATAATGGGCCCCACATAGTCCTCCATATAGAATAATGGGCCACACATCTTCCTCCATACAGAATAATAGGCCCCACATAGTCCTCCATACTGAATAATGGGCCCACATAGTGCACCATACAGTAAAATGTGCCCCACATAGTCCTCAATACAGAATAATGGGCCAACTCATTGTAATCCATAAAGAATAATGGGCCCCACATATTTCTCCATACAGAATAATGGGCCCTAGATAGTCCTACAAACAGAATAATGGGCCCCACATAGTCCTCCATAAAGAATAATGGGCCCAACATAGTCCTCCATAAAGAATAATGGGCCCACATAGTCATCCATACCGAATAATAGGCCCCACATAGTCGCCTATACTGAATAATGGGCCCACATAGTGCTCCATACAGTATAATGTGCCACCTCATAGTCCTCCATACAGTATAATGGGCCCAAAATAGTCCTCCATACAGAATAATAGGCCCCACATAGTCCTCCATACTGAATAATTGGCCCACATAGTGCTTAATACAGTATAATGGGCCCCTCATAATCCTCCATACAGTATAATGGGCCCCTCATAATCCTCCTTACAGTATAATGGGCCTCACATAGTCACCCATACAGTATATTGGGCCCCACATAGTCCTCCACACAGTATAATGGGCCTCACATAGTCATCCATACAGTATACTGGGCCCCATATCTTCCTCCATGCAGAATAATAGGCCCCACATAGTCCTCCATTCTGAATAATGGGCCCACATAAGGCTCCATACATTATAATGTGCCCAGATAGTCCTCCATACAGAATAATGGGCCCCACATATTCCTCTATACAGAATAATGGGCCCTAGATAGTCCTCCATACAGAATAATGTGCCCCACATAGTCCTCCATACATAATATTGGCCCCACATAGTCCTTCATATAGTATAATGGCCTCACATAGTCCTCCATACAGTATAATGGCCCCACATAGTCCTCCATACAGTATAATGGCCTCACATAGTCCTCCTTACAGGATAATAGGCCCCACATAGTCCTCCAGACAGTATAATGGCCCCACATAGTCCTCCAGACAGTATAGTGGCCCCATATAGTCCCCAGCGTCGCAGGCCAAACACAATCACCCTGAGAGCCAGACTTGGCCCGTGGGCCAGAATGTGACACGTGTGCTCTACATAGCGCCCCTGTAGGACTGGTATCTACTACTTTATGCTCACCGTATGGTGGGAATATTGGTTTTTGTACAGCAGTTTTGTCAATGATCAGTATATAGTCACTACTGTAGTGCTGGTGATATGCGGTTATGGCCTGTTGATATATTGTGTAGTATTAATGGTAGTATCTCTATAAATTAAAATTAAAAATTCTAAAAAAATATCTGATTCATGACGGATAATTGGCACAAGTCCATTAACCTTCATTCAGATGCACGTGGTGGATCACTGAGGCGTCACATCACTTTTTTATATACGATATGTATATCTCTTTTTTTATTTTTTTTTATTTTTTTTTTCTTTAGTGCAGACACTGAGGCGTCACATCACTTTTTTATATACGATATGTATATCTCTTTTTTTTTTTTTTTTTAATTTTTTTTTTTTTAGTGCAGACACTGAGGCGTCACATCACTTTTTTATATACGATATGTATATCTTTTTTTTTTCTTTTTTTTTTTCTTTAGTGCAGACTACCCCTCACCTCCAATATACTCCTGCGACCTATACTGTATTTATAGTCCGTAAAATGAGAAACTTTGACTTTAGGGAGAGAAACTTTTTTTTCTGCTAATATAATGAGCCGCCCCTGCTGAACACCCTCCTGCTATAGAAAGCTCAACTACGGCGAAAATTTAGGAGATTTACCCTGAATACACGTTGCCTCTGTCCCTTTTCCCAGAAGCTCATTTGCATATGTCACTGATGGAGCTCAGTGATTGGCTGACACAGTAGCTCAGTAGTTAGTGCAGCCCTGCCCACACAGAGCTTCATTGTAGTCTTCATCCTGCCGCCATAGGCCCGGGCTGCAGACAAACGGTTTATAGTGCGACAGTTATTGTAAAACTTGTTATTCATGATGGATGTGCTCTGCTCTAGGAAACGCCCCAGACATCATCCAGCAGGGGGCAGTGTTAATGCCTTCATCAGGCTCTCTTTCCCAACAGTAAGCAGTGATGGATATCTGCTCTGTCCTAATAGAAAGGGGTTGTCTAATAACTGATGCAGATGGGAGCAGAGCGACCCCATTGATTTCTGCATGATGTGATTTTTTTCTGAGAGCGGTGTACGGACACAAGGACTTACCATTGAGCCCCCACACAGCTTATGCAGGCGCTGCGCACTTCAGAGTGGTCTTTTGACCAATAGGTGCTGGGATCAGGACCTTATATCCCATTGATTGGCAGCATAAACAGCACCTATAATATATACAAATGATTGATACATTTTTTAAGTATTTTTATTTTTTTAAGTGGGAAGGATAGATATCTTTATAGTCTCTAGCAACAGCTATGGCTCCAACACCAAGACCGAAGAAAAATGTTTTTTTTTCCCAGTCCATAGGGGATTTGAAGATCCAATCTCCTGATCACTTAGATCAGGGCTTTTCAGTCTTCTTATCATTGGGGCTCACTTTTTCTTATGGGGACTTTTATGTTCCATCCCTAACCCTGCCCCCTTTTGGGCTCATCAGAAATTCTCACTTCTAGGTGGGGTTAAAATAAAACCCACTACACTTTTTGTCCAATGGGTGTCAGCACATGCTCCTTTGGGTGGGGTCTGCATCTCTGCTTTGTTCTTACATGAATTAAATAAACCATTTTCTGGTCTCCATGGGAATCAAACCCACAACCGCTATCATTGCCGGTAACAACTAAAGCTATGAGCAACAGCCTCTGCTGATATCACGGAGGATTTTCGATATTTGCACAATCTGAACCCACAGGCAAATGCTACTGATACATAGAGATACATCTATACATAGCAGTGTATTTTTTTGTCCCTGTATTATAGAGGGAAATTAAAAGATTTTTTTCCTATAACATTACTAAAAAATAATGAAAAACAATTACAATAATGGCATTTTCATTGAGCTTTTTAAGATAATAAACATCACAAATCAGCAAATACCATGGACATATGTGTTCCTGTACCTATAACGACCCGCACAACACAGTGATCAGATGATTTATGGCAGGGATGTCAAACTCAAATACACAGATGGCCAAAATTAAAAACTTAGACAAAGTCGCAGGCTAATGTTCATATTTAAAAAAATGTCTAGAATTGCAGACGTTTTTCCCTATCAAATATGATGATGAAACTTTTCTTAAAGGGGTTGTGCCACGAACAAAGTACATTTTAATTAATAGATCTTAGAATAAAATAAAAGACAATCACAAAAAGGGCATACTGGAATAATATAATGTTATGTAAGAGCAGTAAAAAGCAAATGGCCCAATGGCCTAATTTAAATATGTAATAACAAAAGATAAAAAACTTTGACTTAATAAATAATACAGATAATAAAGTATGATGCAAAAAAAGTGCCTCCCAAACACAGTATGATACCATCACAGTGATTTCCTCCATGGTAACCCTCCACACACACGGTATGATGACCCTACTGTTACCCCAACACAATATGATGCCGCAACTGTGATCCCCACAAAGCTCTCCATACAGTATAATGGGCCCCACATAGCCCTCCATACAGAATAATAGGCCCCACATAGTCCTCAATACTGAATAATGGGCCCACATAGTGCTCCATACAGTTTAATGTGTCACCTCATAGTCCTCCATACAGTATAATGGGCCCCACATAGTCCTCCATACAGAATAATAGGCCCCACATAGTCCTCCATACAGAATAATGGCCCCACATAGTGATCCATACAGTATAATGAGCCCCTCATAATCCTCCATACAGTATAATGGGCCCCTCATAATCCTCCATACAGTATAAGGGGTCTCACATAGTCACCCATACAGTATAATGGGCCCCACATAGTACTCCACACAGCATAATGGGCCTCACATAGTCATCCATACAGTATAATGGGCTCCACATACTTCTCCATACAGAATAATAGGCCCCACATAGTCCTCCATATTCAATAATGGGCCCACATACTGCTCCATACAGTATAATGTGCCCCACATAGTCCTCCATACAGAAAAATAGGCCAACTAATTGTCCTCCATACAGAATAATGGCCCCCACATATTCCTCCATACAAAATAATGGGCCCTAGATAGTCCTCCATACAGAATAATGGCCCCCACATATTCCTCCATACAAAATAATGGGCCCTAAATAGTCCTCCATACAGAATAATGGCCCCACATAGTCCTCCATACAGAATAATGGGTCCCACATACTCCTCCATACAGAATAATGTGTCCGACATAGTCCTCCATACAGAATAATGTCCCCACATCGTCTTCCATACAGAATAATGGCCCCACATAGTTATCCGTACAATGTAATGTGCCAACTCATAGTCCTCCATACAGTACAATGGGCCTCATAGTCATCCATACAGAATAATGGGCCCCACATAGTCCTCCATACAGAATAATGGGCACCACATAGTCCTCCATACGGAATAATGGGCCCACGTAGTGTTCCATACAGTATAATGTGCCACCTCATAGTCCTCCATACAGTAAAATTGGCCCCACATAGTCCTAGATACAGAATAATAGGCTCCATATAGTCCTCCATACTGAACAATGGGCCCACATAGTGCTCCATACAGTATAATGGGCCCCTCATAATCCTCCATACAATATAATGTGCCACCTCATAGTCCTCCATACAGTACAATGGGCCTCACATAGTCATCCATACAGAATAATGGGCCCCACATAGTCCTCCATACAGTATAATGGGCCTCACATAGTCCTCCGTACAGAATAATGGGCACCACGCAGTCCACCATACAGAATAATGGGCCAACTTATTGTCCTTCATACGGTATAATGGGCCCCACATAGTCATCCACCCAGAATAATGGGCCCCTCATAGTCCTCCATACAGAATAATGGCCCCAAATAGTCCTCGATTCAATATAATGGGCCCCACATAGTCCTCCATACAGAATAATGGCCCCACATAGTCCTCCATACAATATAATGTGCCACCTCATAGTCCTCCATACAGCATAATGGGCCTCACATAGTCCTCCATGTAGAATAATGTACCCCACATAGTCCTCCATACAGAATAATGGGCCCCACATAGTCCTCCATACAGAATAATGGGTCCCACATCTTCCTCGATACAGTATAATGTGCCACCTCATAGTCCTCCATACAGTATAATGGGCCTCACATAGTCCTCCATGTAAAATAATGGGCCCCACATAGTCCTCCATACAGAATAATGGGCCCCACATAGTCCTCCATACAGAATAATGGGTCCCACATCTTCCTCGATACAGTATAAGGTGCCCCACATAGTCCTCCATACAGAATAATAGGCCCCACATAGTCCTCCATACTGAATAATGGTCCCACATAGTGCTCCATACAGTATAATGAGCCCCTCATAATCCTCCATACAGTATAATGGGCCCCTCATAATCCTCCATACAGTATAATGGGCCTCACATAGTCACCCATACAGTATAATGGGCCACACATAGTCCTCCACACAGTATAATGGGCCTCACATAGTCATCCATACAGTATAATGGGCCCACATAGTCCTCCATACAGAATAATGGGCCCCACATCTTCTTCCATACACAATAATGGGCCCCACATAGTCCTCCGTACAGAATAATGAGCACCACATAGTCCACCATACAGAATAATGGGCCAACTTTTTGTCCTTCTTACAGTATAATGGGCCCCACATAGTCATCCACCCAGAATAATGGGCCCCTCATAGTCCTCCATACAGAATTATGGCCCCAAATAGTCCTCGATACAATATAATGGGCCCCACATAGTCCTCCATACAGAATAATGGCCCCACATAGTCCTCCATACAATATAATGTGCCACCTCATAGTCCTCCATACAGTATAATGGGCCTCACATAGTCCTCCATGTAGAATAATGGGCCCCACATAGTCCTCCATACAGAATAATGGGCCCCACATAGTCCTCCATACAGAATAATGGGTCCCACATCTTCCTCGATACAGTATAATGTGCCACCTCATAGTCCTCCATACAGTATAATGGGCCTCACATAGTCCTCCATGTAGAATAATGGGCCCCACATAGTCCTCCCCATACAGAATAATGGGCCCCACATAGTCCTCCATACAGAATAATGGGTCCCACATCTTCCTCGATACAGTATAATGTGCCCCACATAGTCCTCCATACAGAATAATAGGCCCCACATAGTCCTCCATACTGAATAATGGTCCCACATAGTGCTCCATACAGTATTATGAGCCCCTCATAATCCTCCATACAGTATAATGGGCCCCTCATAATTCTCCATACAGTATAATGGGCCTCACATAGTCACCCATACAGTATAATGGGCCACACATAGTCCTCCACACAGTATAATGGGCCTCACATAGTCATCCATACAGTATAATGGGCCCACATAGTCCTCCATACAGAATAATGGGCCCCACATCTTCTTCCATACAGAATAATGGGCCCCACATAGTCCTCCGTTCAGAATAATGAGCACCACATAGTACACCATACAGAATAATGGGCCAACTTTTTGTCCTTCTTACAGTATAATGGGCCCCACATAGTCATCCACCCAGAATAATAGGCCCCTCATAGTCCTCCATACAGAATAATGGCCCCAAATAGTCCTCCATACAATATAATGTGCCACCTCATAGTCCTCCATACAGTATAATGGGCCTCACACAGTCATTCATACAGAATCATGGGCCCCACATAGTCCTCCATACAGTATAATTGTCCCCACATAGTCCTCCATACAGAATAATGGGCCAACTCATTGTCCTTCTTACAATAAAATAGGCCCCACATAGTCCTCCATATTGAATAATGTGCCACCTCATAGTCCTCCATACAGAATTATTGGCCCCACATAATCCTCCATACAGAATAATGGGTCCCACATAGTCCTCCATACAGAAAAATGGCCCCAACATAGTCCTCCATACAATATAATGTGCCACCTCATAGCCCTCCATACAGTATAATGGGCCTCACATAGTCCTCCATACAGAATAATAGGCCCCACATACTCCTCCATTCTGAATAATAGGCCCACATAGTGCTCCATACAGTATAATGGGCCCCTCATAATCCTCCATACAGTATAATGGGCCTCACATAGTCCTCCATACAGAATAATGGGCCCCTCACAATCCTCCCTACAGTAAAATGGGCCTCACATAGTCACCCATACAGTATAATGGGCCTCACATAGTCATCCATACAGCATAATGGGCCCCACATAGTCCTCCATACAGTATAATGGCCCCACATAGTCCTCCATACAGTATAATGGCCCCACATAGTCCTCCGTACAGGATAATAGGCCCCACATAGTCCTCCAGACAGTATAGTGGCCCCATATAGTCCCCAGCGTCGCAGGCCAAACTCAATCACCCTGAGAGCCAGACTTGGCCCGTGGGCCAGAATGTGACACGTGTGCTCTACATAGCGCCCCTGTAGGACTGGTATCTACTACTTTATGCTCACCGTATGGTGGGAATATTGGTTTTTGTACAGCAGTTTTGTCAATGATCAGTATATAGTCACTACTGTAGTGCTGGTGATATGCGGTTATGGCCTGTTGATATATTGTGTAGTATTAATGGTAGTATCTCTATAAATTAGAATCAAAAATTCTAAAAAAATATCTGATTCATGACGGATAATTGGCACAAGTCCATTAACCTTCATTCAGATGCACGTGGTGGATCACTGAGGCGTCACATCACTTTTTTATATACGATATGTATATCTTTTTTTTTTTTTTTTTTAGTATTTTTTTTTTTATTATTTTTTTATTTTTTATTTTTTTCTTTAGTGCAGACTACCCCTCACCTTCAATATACTCCTGCAACCTATACTGTATTTATAGTCCGTAAAATGAGAAACTTTGACTTTAGGGAGAGAAACTTTTTTTTCTGCTAATATAATGAGCCGCCCCTGCTGAACACCCTCCTGCTATAGAAAGCTCAACTAAGGCGAAAATTTAGGAGATTTACCCTGAATACACGTTGCCTCTGTCCCTTTTCCCAGAAGCTCATTTGCATATGTCACTGATGGAGCTCAGTGATTGGCTGACACAGTAGCTCAGTAGTTAGTGCAGCCCTGCCCACACAGAGCTTCATTGTAGTCTTCATCCTGCCGCCATAGGCCCGGGCTGCAGACACACGGCTTATAGTGCGACAGTTATTGTAAAACTTGTTATTCATGATGGATGTGCTCTGCTTTAGGAAACGCCCCAGACATCATCCAGCAGGGGGCAGTGTTAATGCCTTCATCAGGCTCTCTTTCCCAACAGTAAGCAGTGATGGATATCTGCTCTGTCCTAATAGAAAGGGGTTGTCTAATAACTGATGCAGATGGGAGCAGAGCGACCCCATTGATTTCTGCATGATGTGATTTTTTTCTGAGAGCGGTGTACGGACACAAGGACTTACCATTGAGCCCCCACACAGCTTATGCAGGCGCTGCGCACTTCAGAGTCGGTCTTTTGACCAATAGGTGCTGGGATCAGGACCTTATATGTCATTGATTGGCAGCATAAACAGCACCTATAATATATACAAATGATTGATACATTTTTTAAGTATTTTTATTTTTTTAAGTGGGAAGGATAGATATCTTTATAGTCTCTAGCAACAGCTATGGCTCCAACACCAAGACCTAAGAAAAATGTTTTTTTTTCCCAGTCCATAGGGGATTTGAAGATCCAATCTCCTGATCACTTAGATCAGGGCTTTTCAGTCTTCTTATCATTGGGGATCACTTTTTCTTATGGGGACTTTTATGTTCCATCCCTAACCCTGCCCCCTTTTGGGCTCATCAGAAATTCTCACTTCTAGGTGGGGTTAAAATAAAACCCACTACACTTTTTGTCCAATGGGTGTCAGCACATGCTCCTTTGGGTGGGGTCTGCATCTCTGCTTTGTTCTTACATGAATTAAATAAACCATTTTCTGGTCTCCATGGGAATCAAACCCACAACCGCTATCATTGCCGGTAACAACTAAAGCTATGAGCAACAGCCTCTGCTGATATCACTGGGAGGATTTTCGATATTTGCACAATCTGAACCCACAGGCAAATGCTACTGATACATAGAGATACATCTATACATAGCAGTGTATTTTTTTGTCCCTGTATTATAGAGGGAAATTAAAAGATTTTTTTCCTATAACATTACTAAAAAATAATGAAAAACAATTACAATAATGGCATTTTCATTCTGCTTTTTAAGATAATAAACATCACAAATCAGCAAATACCATGGACATATGTGTTCCTGTACCTATAACGACCCGCACAACACAGTGATCAGATGATTTATGGCAGGGATGGCAAACTCAAATACACAGATGGCCAAAATTAAAAACTTAGACAAAGTCGCAGGCTAATGTTCATATTTAAAAAAATGTCTAGAATTGCAGACGTTTTTCCTTATCAAATATAATGATGAAACTTTTCTTAAAGGGGTTGTGCCACGAACAAAGTACATTTTAATTAATAGATCTTAGAATAAAATAAAACACAATCACAAATAGGGCATACTGGAATAATATAATGTTATGTAAGAGCAGTAAAAAGGAAATGGCCCAATGGCCTAATTTAAATATGTAATAACAAAGGATAAAAAACTTTGACTTAATAAATTATACAGATAATAAAGTATGATGCAAAAAAAAGTGCCTCCCAAACACAGTATGATACCATCACAGTGAATTCCTCCATGGTAACCCTTCACACACACGGTATGATGACCCTACTGTGACCCCAACACAATATGATGCAGCAACTGTGATCCCCACAAAGTCCTCCATACAGAATAATGGGCCTCACATAGCCCTCCATACAGAATAATGGGCCTCACATAGTCCTCCATACAGAATAATAGGCCCACATAGTCCTCCATACAGAATAATGGGCCCACATAGTCCTCCATACAGAATAATGGGCCTCACATAGCCCTCCATACAGAATAATAGGCCCACATAGCCCTCCATACAGAATAATGGGCCTCACATAGCCCTCCATACAGAATAATGGCCCCACATAGTCCTCCATACAGAATAATGGGCCAACTCATAGTCTTCCGTAAAGTATAGTGGGCTTCACATAGTCGTTCATACAGTATAATGGGCCCCACATAGTTCTCCATACAGTATAATGGGACCCACTTAGTCCTCCATACAGTATAATGGGCCCCACTTAGTCCTCTATATAGTAAAATGGCCCCACATAGTCCTCCATACAGTGTAATGGGCCCCACATAGTCCCCAGCGTCGCTGGCCAAATATAGTAGAGTGTGACGTGTCTTAAAGGGGTTTTCCCACAAACAAAAGTTAATTTTAATCAATGAATCTTGTAATAATAATTATTTCCACAATTGAATGTATTTAAATAAAATGTTCCTGTGCTGAGATAATCTTATAAATGTGCCTCTGCTCTGTATTGTGTAATGACTGTTTCTGACCGTGCAGGAACATGGTCTGATCATACCACAGCTCCTGGACAGGGGAGGAAGCAAAAGAGTATACAGACATTACAGGACGGGATCACAGCTGATTCTTTCTTAGAAGTAAAACATTGTTTAAAAACAGGCAGGGAAATGTTTTACCTCAGAAAATGAATCAGCTGCGTTCCCTGCTGTAATGTCTGTATACTCTTTTCCTTCTTCCCCTGCCCAGGAGCTGTGGAATGATCAGACCATGTTCCATACACGGTCAGACACGGCCATTACACAGGGGAACATTTATAAGATTATCTCCGCACAGGAACATTTTATTAAAACACATCCAATTGTGGAACTTATTATTATTCCAAGATCTATTGATTAAAATCAACTTTCATTAGTGAGAAAACCCCTTTAAGTCTCTTTCACACGTACCGGAGACACTGACACACATAGACCCATTCAAATTAATGGGTCTGCGCACATGTCAATGTGTTTCCACAGACCGTGTGTCCATGGGCAAAACATGCTGACATGTCCGTTTTTGGATGACAGCAGCACGGATCACAAGTACCCATTCAAGTCAATGGGTCCGTGTAAACACATACCGCACACAGATGCCATCCGTGTGACACATACCGGCGCCTGGGAATCAGCAGTACAGTTAGCGCTGTTTCCAAGCACCGGGTTCTGAATGCTGCCCTCATCACGATTCCCTGGCAACGCTGCGATCAGCACCAGCAGGGGACCATGATGAGAGTAGTAGTGTCTGCTCCTCCAGTGTCCGACTGTCAGAATAAGAATAAAATAAAAACTCCTTATACTCACCTGTTCTACTGTAAGTGTCCACCGCTGTAATCCATGTGACCGCTCAGCAGAGGAGCTGGTGAGAATGAGCCGCTGCAGTGAGCGGGCCGCGGAGCTGCGCTGCACTCAGTGAGTGCCAGGACACCGCTTACTGAGCACAGCTCTGGGGCCAGCTTGCTGCAGTAGTCATTCTCCCCGGCTCCTCTGCCTGAGCGGTCGTATGGATTACAGCGGTGGACACTTAAGACAGGTGAGAATAAGGATTTTTTATTCTATTCTTATTCTTACAGTCGGACACTGCGGGAGCAGACACTACTACTCTCATCATGGTCCCTGCTGGTGCTGATCGCAGCGCCGGCAGGGAACCATAATGAGGGCAGCGTTTAGAACCCAGCGCTTGGTAACAGCGCTAACTGTACCACTGATTTCCAAGCGCCGGTACGTTTGCTCCTGATGCGGCACACAGCTGCTACATGTGTGCCACACATGGACATGGATATCTCCTGTATGGGTTTTCCCAGTACCAGAAATATCTGGACGTGTGAAACCGGCCTTAGTCTGACTGATTAGTAGGGGGCGTGACCCCTTAACATGCCTAGGGCAGCATGAATGCCAAATATGGCCCTGCTGCTGACCATCTTATTGTTAGGCTGCCTGCAGGTGTTTTATAAATTAGCCAGTAGGGCAGCATTGATTCTCCAATATAGAAAAAGGCTTGGATGGTGATATACTCAGCTTCTAGCGTTCCTGTAGATCCAGTGCAGATCACTATGGAGGTCTGCACCAGCTCTGAAAACGATGCTTGCGCCATTCGTAAGTAGAAGGACTGCTACAACCTGTGATTGGCCACAGTGGTGAGGTGATGAGAAGAGCACGTCATCATATGTTTCACTAATGGTGGGCTCTGCTAGTCACTTGCCTGCTGCTAAGGCTGTGTGCCCACGATGCAGAAATGCTCCGGATTTTTCCTGAGCGTTTCTGCATCTCCCTGGCAGAAAAAACGCATGCGGATTGTACATGCAGATTGTACATGCGGATTGTTAATGCGGATTGTACATGCAGATTGTACATGCAGATTGTACATGCAGATTGTACATGCGGATTGGGCATGCGGATTGTGCATGCAGATTGTGCATGCAGATTGAGCATGCAGATTGAGCATGCAGATTGTACATGCATTTTTCCTGCCAGGGACATGCGGATGTAAAGCGTTCTTCACTTGCATTTCCGCATGCGGGTTGACAAGCGCTTTCCAAGCGATTTTAGCATCACTTGGAAAGTGCTTGTCAACTTGGTCACACTATATAAATCCATGCAAACGGCATGGATTTATATACTGTGACCCCAAAGAATGGTTAAAAATAAAAAAAGAAATCAATACTTAACTTCCGATGGCCCCCGCAGTCTTGCTTCGCTCCGTCCTGGCTGCCGGCAGATCATGGTACACTGAAGGACCTGCCGACGTCAGCATCGCGTGACCCGTCACATGACTATGACGTCAGCGCAGGTCTTTCAGTCCACCGCGATCTGCCGGCATGGGAGGACGAGCGCAGCGGGGGCCATCAGAAGGTAAATATAACATTTATTTTTTATTTTATTCTTTTTTTCACAGGTTCTATGGTACCCGGGTCCGAAGGAGAGTCTCCTGTCCTCCACACCCGGGTACCATCCGCGCATTGGAACGCATGGATTCTGCATGTACAGATGCAGTGATGCGGATTCCATGCGTTCCAATGCAAGTCAATGGCGGTGAAAACGTAGCGCTTCCGCAAAATAATGCGGATTATCATTGGGGAACATGGAAGGCCTTCTACCATGCGTTTTTTTAAGCGTTTCTGCAGCATTTTTGCCACTGTGGAAACTCCTAAAAAACGCATCGTGGGCACACAGCCTAACAATCACAGACTGAAGTGATTTTGCTACTTCTTGAAAGAGCAGGTATTGCAGTCAGAGCCAGTAGAGACCTCTATTGCAACCTGCACTAGATCAGTGTCTGCACCGAAAGGTGAGTTTAAGGCCACGTGCACACGCTGAGTGTTTGGTCAGTATTTTATCTCAGAATTTGTAATCCAAAACCAGGAGTGGGTGATAAATACAGAAGTGGTGACGAGTTTCTATTATACTTTTCCTCATTGTTTCACTCCTGGTTTTGGCTTACAAATACTGAGATAAAATACTGACCAAATACTGAACGTGTGCACGTGGCCTAATGCCATTTTTATATTAAGCCCATCCGTGAGTTAAAAATGTTTTTTCCTATATTGCGCAACCTCTTTAAGATTATACCTTAATGGGGTTGTTCAGCCGAGTGCAATTTGCCAAACCTTAAAAGCGAGTAATATACACAGTGTTAGGCTATGCATGAGTTTTTTTGAGATGTTAAAAAACGACAGCTTTTTCAAGGGTAAATTGCTTCAGCAAAGTATTCTCTTTTCCTTTTGGTTTTAGAAGAATTTTTTTCCTAAAGCATTATTTCCTGCCTTCAGATTGGACAGTGCCTAGTTTGGTGCAGTTTCCATCAGGACACACTTCAAAGAAGTGACATGTAGTTTATTTTTTTAGACCAGGATTTTTTTTTTATTTTTTAGAAAAAAAATCTCATTATCAGTAAAGTGGATTTGCCACAGAAATGAATAGGGAGAGTTTTCCAAGTGTTTTTGAAAAGGTTTTTGATGGGAATTTTGGAAAGCAAAAGCAAAAAAAAGCTCCTAAATAAACTCTGCTTGTATATAGAATTAGGGTTTGAGTCTGCTTGCCAATTTGAATAGTCGTCACTTGACCACAAGTTAGCGATTTGTATCCTTATGTCACATGCCAACTAGTTTCTTTTCCTGCCACTCTCAATAGAACACTGAGAGAAGCAGATGAGAATCTAGTCGGCATGTGAGTGTAGCTAAGCAAATCCCATACTTGGGGTCACATGGCGACCACTTGAATTGGCAAGAATATTACACACTATTAGGACTCAATTAACTGCAGTGCTTGTCAAAAATGTTGGAAACCTGACAACTGATACATGCTGCCCAATCCTAGGGTAACCTGCATGTATCAGTCACTGGCTGTAAGATTTCAGCAATGTTTGTTTGACCTGAAACACTGCAGCATTTCAGGGAAAAAGATACTTAAAAAGCCACCTGGACTGAGCTGCACATGTGACTAGTCAGAAAGGCGGGTCCCTGGCAGCTCATCCCTGCCTGCTCCCCTTGAGTGACTGGTCTCTCTCTATGCATGCACACAGGGGACTGGCCTTCTCGACTAGTCACTGCGTGGCTTGGTCCTTGACAGCTTTTAAAGTAAATGCTGTGGCGTTTCAGAGTCAAACATACCTGGCTGTGATCATACAGCCAGTGACTGATACACGCATGGTATCTGTGGACCGGGCAGCATGTATCAGCTGTCAGGTTCCCTTTAAGGACAGGAACAATGAATTTTCAGATAAGTGTTTTAATACCATAGATGGTCCTTATTGAACAAGGACTACTTATGGCTGATGTCTCATTTTACTGCTTTTAAAGCCTTTAAAGAAGAGTGGACCAAAAATTCATTTCATAAAAGCTTTAACCGATGAAGTAAAAACCTTCAATGAATTAACCTTGAAAACTGAAATGAAGTCTTTTAAAAGATTCCAAGTATGGACACCTGTCCTGTCTCATGTATATGAATACACCGTCTCAACAATACAGACAGCAATCTAAGGGATTTTCAAGTGATTCTATAAAATGTGTTGAATATAGAGTTTAGGTGACTTTTATCTAACTTTCAATGCCCATTTAACGCTATCAGAAACGTTCAGCACATGGATCCATATGTATTTTAACTCTTCTTATGCTCTCCTCTAGGTTGTCAACCAGATCTCCAATGTTTTACCAAGGATTTGTTAGGTCTTCTAATGTGATTCTTCCTTTGAGAGTACATTCTTGTTTCCCTCCCGCGCTCTTCGCAGCTCCCTTCAGTCAGATAGAATACAGTAGTTAGACTGGATCCAGCTTTGTTCTGGTAGTTATTGCAGTTTTTATCTCACAAGCGACCATTTTAACTCACGGTGAGACAAAATGGGTTCACAGTCATCAATGCTTTTCCCCATTCTTTTCATAAAAGTACACTATTATACTAAACTAATTGATCAAATAATAGGAGGACAATTTTGTGAAAAATGTTTCTGAAAAAGTCATGAAAAGCTACTTTGCTGATAATCTCTGCGGGAAGCTAATGGCATAGTGCTCTTATGATTACTAAGAGAAACACGCAATTCTGTTACTGACATGTAATGGATTCTGACGGATTGCCAAGGGCAGTGTCACACTCTGCTGTGCACTCGTTCTAGAAATGTTGCCCACTTTGCTAGTGTCAGTTAATGGTTACAGTATGTGTAGGAGACAATTGTCGGAGCTTTGGTATTGGTTTGGCATTATACAATAAAAGCATAAAGAAGAGGGCAAGCAGTGATCTATGGACGATGCCCTCCCAACAGTTCCCAGCATCGACTGAAAATATAATCTCTTAGTGGTGGGCAATTAATATTCCCGAGGGGCCACATGAGAGACAGTTACTATTCTGGATGCCGAACCAGAAGTCTAAAATTAATTCTGCTCAATATTAATATTAACATATTAATTATAATTATTATATTATATTAATATTAATTGTATCACTTAATATTGAGCAGAATTAAGTATGCTGACACCCTCCCATATACCATATGAGCCTGCACACAGCCCCATATATACAGTATGAGCCCCCACACAGCCTCCTACATACAGTGTAAGCAGGTGACCAGATGCAACGCGCAGGGACAAGGTGGAAGTACCCAATGAAACTGTTTGTGTCCCTAATGTGGCTGGAAATTGTGGTAACTATAGCAATGGTAAATAATAGTGTTGAGCGAGCATGCTCGACACTGCTCGGTACTCGCCCGAGCATCACGCTACTTGGGATGTTCAGCGAGTACCGAGCATTTCCGGGTTACTCGGGCGTGAGCTCGGGTCTCGGTGCTGCACTTTTGGCGCTCTTTACAGAGCCAATGAACATGCAGGGATTGCCAGCCAGTCACTGTAATGTCGCAGCCATGTTGTTTGTGGGCATTACAGTGATTGGCTGACCGCACAGCGTCACCTCGAGTATTTAAAACAGGGCGCCGCCATCTTGGACACAGTCGCTCCGGATCAGACAGTGTAGGAACAGCGCTGCTGATTTAGGGAGAGATATATCCTGCGAAATAGTTAGTGTAGGGTCTGTAAAGGCTGCCAGATCAAACAAACAGTCCTTCTCAGGACTAATATCCATCCCAGATACCAGGCAGGCAGGCTGTATAGGAGACGCAGTGTTTATACCAGCAAAGGCTGCATTACAGTCCTGTGTGCTCCTGTTGCTGAAATTGATGGACTTAGCTCCAGGTCTCGGGGGCCAGGAAAAATCCTTTTTTTTTTCATCTAAATCCTCTTTTTTTTTCCTCCTTCACACTGTACAAATACCCGTCTTATTAACCTTTTGGTGTGTCCCCCCCCCCCAAAAAAAAAAAGTGTGTCTCTGATTTTTCAGACACAAATATATCTGTTGAAAATAGTGTGGTGTAGGCCCGAGAAATACAAGTGTGGTTTTGCAGTTCCACGGTTCAAACCTCTGTATTATCCACTTTTGGGCCATTTATATCTAAAAAAAACAGTTTGAGTGTATCGCTCACTGTTCAGCTGCAAATATATATATTTAAAAAAGTCTAGTATACCCCAGTAAACAATAACTGTGGTTTTGCCATTCCACGGTAAAAGATCTCTGTTATCCAGCTTTTGGTATTTTTTCCGTAAACAGTAATAGTTTCTCCCTGATTGTTCAGATTGTTTAAAAGAGTAGGGTGTAGGCCAGAGAAACAGAACTGTGGCTTTCCTCTTCCACGGTTCTAATCTACTTTTTATTACCCTTTTTCCATTGATAGTGCGAGTGTCAGCTATTTTACTTCCTTTACAATGGGCAAGGCGCGTGGCAAGGGCATGGAACTGGACATTCTGGTGATGGTGCGTGCAGAGGACGGGGCCGTGGCCAAGGTGAAAATGTGCCACAACCAACAGCCACATCTTCTCGCTCCCACTTCTTGACCGAATTACTAGGGAAGCACAGAACAACACCAGTATTGTGAACTGATCAGTGCGAACAGGTTATTAATTGGATAGCAGATAATACTTCCAGTTACCTGCGCACCACCACCTCCGGTCTGTCTTCCACATGGTCAACTCTTAGAAGCCGTGAGTCTCGACCGCATACTCCTCCTCACCCTGATGCTCCTTCCTCCCACCATGCCGAGTGTCGTCAGACAGCAACTGATCCCACACTTGGACACTCTGAAGAGCTGTTCACTGGTCCATTTCCAGATTTGTGCCCCTCTCCTGCTCCGCTTGAAGTGGTGGAAGAGGAGATCCCATGTAGCGATGCCCAAATATTTGAACAGCCACGGCCACAGGAAGTCGACGCTGGCAATTTGTCACAAGAGGTGGACGATGACGAGACACAATTGCCAGGAAGTGAGGAGGATCGTGGTGTGCAAGTGGAAGAGGAGGAGGTGGTGGATGATCTAGTAACTGACCCAACGTGGCAGGAGGGCATGCATAGCGAGGCCAGCAGCACACAGGGTGAGGGAGGCAGAGTACCCCAACAGGCAGGAAGAAGCAGTGTGGTGGCCGCACACAGAAGGCGGGCAACAGTTTCCCGTAACACCAACATGAGGGACGTTGCCAGTACAACCGGTAGGTCTTCCAGAGTCTGGAATTTTTTTAAAGACTCTGCTGATAACCCCAAAAAGGCCATTTGTACCACCTGCCATGCCAGCATCAGCAGGGGTGACAAAACTACCAGCCTGACCACCACCAGCATGATCAGGCACATGGCAGCAAAGCACCCGACTTTATGGGGCGAACCCCAGGGTCCACAACCCATGTCAGCGGGTGTCTCCACTGCTTCTTCCACTGTTGTGCATGCAAGGCAATCCCCTGTCCATACTGCATGCAAAGATGCCCCCTCCTCTCAGTCTTCACTTGTTATGGCAGTTTCTCAAGAAACAGCATCAACGTCCACCTCCACGTCCCACCGCAGCGTTCAATTGTCCATATCCCAGACCTTTGAACGAAAGTGGAAATTCGCAGCTAACGCCCCACAGGCCACAGTTCTAAATTCGCACATTTCACGACTGCTTGCGTTGGAAATGCTGCCTTTTAGGCTGGTGGAGACGGAATCCTTCCACAACCGTATGGCGGTGGCCGTCCCTCGGTATTCGGTCCCCAGCCGACACTATTTTGCCCTGTGTGCCATCCCCACACTACACACGCACGTGTCCCAAAACATCTGCCGTGCCCTCAACAACGCAGTTACTGGGAGAGTCCACCTGACAACGGACAGGTGGACAAGTGCTTGTGGCCAGGGACGGTACATCTCCCTGACGGCACACTGGGTAAACATAGTGGAAGCCGGGACCCAGTCGGACCTTGGGACGGAACACATCCTCCCCACACCGAGGATTGCGGGCCCTATGTCAGTCAGAGTTGCCCCCACAGTGTACAGCTCCTACGCATCATCCTCCTCCTCCTCCTCCTCATGTTCAGCCTCCATCTCAGATATCACCACATCAGTTACAAGCTGGAAGCACTTCAGTACTGCCTCTGCCAAGCGGCAACAGGCTGTGCTGAAACTCATAAGCTTAGGTGAGAAACCTCACACTGCTTGTGAGTTATGGACAGCTGTGAAAGAGCAGGCAGATCTGTGGCTGAGACCGCTGAACCTACATCCAGGCATGGTCGTGTGTGACAATGGCCGTAACCTGGTGGCGGCTCTGAGGCGAGGCGAGATCACACACGTACCATGCCTGGCTCATGTGCTTAACCTCGTGGTTCAGCGGTTTCTTAAATCGTTCCCCGAGTTGCCAGATCTGCTCGTCAAAGTACGCCGCCTGTCAACTCATTTTCGCAAGTCGGCTACAGCTTCCGCCGCCCTTGCAGCTTCCGGCACACCGACTGGTGTGTGATGTCCCCACACATTGGAACTCTAGCCCCCACAGAAGAGAGCAGTTGTGGAATACCAGCTGCAACAAGGCCGTCGATATTTAGGTCTGACTCCACACATAAGACCTCAGGAGTGGACCTGGATGTCTGACATATGTACCATCCTGACAAACTTTGAGGATTCCACCAAGCTGGTGAGTGGCGATGACGCCATCATTAGCGTCAGCATTCCACTTGTCTGTCTTTTGCAACGCTCTCTGCAGAGAATTAAAGAGGAGGCATTGCAGCCAGAGTATGATGAGATGGATCAAGAAGCCGTAGCGGGCGATTACACACAGCCCAGCCTCATCTCATCCCAACGTGCATTGGGGGACAATGAGGGAGAGGAGGAGGAAGGAACAGGAGCTGGTATCATGCGCTGTAGACGGTAGTACCTGTACAACTGTCATGCCGTTGGTTCAGCGTGGGTGGCCTGAGGGGAGGGAGGAAGAGGAGGAGGAAGAACAGGAGCTGGTATCATGCGCTGTAAACGGTAGTACCTGTACAACGGTCATGCTGTCCGTTCAGCGTGGGGGGCCTGAGGGGAGGGAGGAGGAGGATTAAGAACAGGAGCTGGTATCATGCGCTGTAGACGGTAGTGCCTGTACAACTGTCATGCCGTCGGTTCAGCGTGGGTGGCCTGAGGGGAGGGAGGAGGAGGAGGAAGAACAGGAGCTGGTATCATGCGCTGTAGACGGTAGTACCTGTACAACTGTCATGCCGTCGGTTCAGCGTGGGTGGCCTGAGGGGAGGGAGGAGGAGGAAGAACAGGAGCTGGTATCATGCGCTGTAGACGGTAGTACCTGTACAACTGTCATGCCGTCGGTTCAGCGTGGGTGGCCTAAGGGGAGGGAGGAGGAGGAAGAACAGGAGCTGGTATCATGCGCTGTAGACGGTATTACCTGTACAACTGTCATGCCGTCGGTTCAGCGTGGGTGGCCTGAGGGGAGGGAGGAGGAGGAGGAAGAACAGGAGCTGGTATCATGCGTTGTAGACGGTAGTACCTGTACAACTGTCATGCCGTCGGTTCAGCGTGGGTGGCCTGAGGGGAGGGAGGAGGAGGAGGAAGAACAGGAGCTGGTATCATGCGCTGTAGACGGTAGTACCTGTACAACTGTCATACAGTCGGTTCAGCGTGGGTGGCCTGAGGACAGGGGGGAGGAGGAGACTATGGTCAGTCGTCATCTTGGTGAGGACACGGAAGTCTTGCCCGTTACCAGTCTGGCACGCATGGCTGACTTTATGTTACGCTGCCTTAACCGTGACCCTTGCGTTGTCAAAATATTGGGTGACAGTCATTACTGGTTGGTGACACTTTTAGACCCCCGCTACAAGGAGAACTTTCACTCTCTTATTCCTGAGGTGGAGAGGTCTACAAAAATGTGGCAGTACCAGAAGGCCCTTGCTGCAGAACTGTTAAAAAAATTCCCATCTGAACACGCTTGCGGCAGAGGTCACAGTTCGTTGACCAACCAAGGCGTAAAAGCGAGAGAGAGGCAACTCCAATCCAGCAGAGGCAGGGGAACACTGTCAACGTTCTGGGACAGTTTTCTCAGACCCGCCAAGCTTACAGGCCCTGAGGCGCGGGGTACTCTCACAAAGAGTGGAAAGTTTCAAAAGATGGTGAGGGAGTACCTTGCCGACCGTACCAGCGTTCTCTGTGATTCCTCTGTGCCTTGTAATTATTGGGTATCCAAGCTGGACACTTGGAATGAACTCGCTCTGTACACCTTGGAGGTCCTGGCCTGCCCTGCCGCTAGCGTGTTATCGGAGCGTGTTTTTAGTGCCGCTGGGAGAATTATAACTGATAAGCGCATTCACCTGTCAACTGACAATGCTGACAAGCTGACTCTTATCAAAATGAACAAGGGCTGGATTGGGCCAGACTTCTCATCACCACCAAATGACAGCAGAGTAACAAAGTCAAATCCACTGTGTTATTTCGGGAGGTGTAATCACATGCACTGCTTCACACCCACACATGGGTATACGCTTCCTCATTTCGGCTGTTTTATGTTCTTCTCCTTATCCTCAGCCTCCACCACCACTATACCACCAGGGTGACCGTGGTCCATGTTGCCATTATTGAAAGTTCCTCCGTCCTTATTTTTGTCAGCTTTTGCTTGGAAGGCATAAGCAAAGACTGTGGGAGACCCACTCCCCAATAATGGGAATAATATTTTTAAGATGCTGTACTGTATGGCTCTTGTAAGGGGCATTAAAAGCATCTTGCTAAGCTACTGTGACCTCCACCACTTTTCCGAGGGGCAGTAAAACCGTCTTGTCAAGCTACTGGGACCTCCACGTCTCTTCCAAGGGGCATTCAAACCGTCTTGTTAAGCTACTGCGACCCCCACCACTTTTCCAAGGGGCATTAAACCGTCTTGTTAAACCACTCTGAACTCCACAGCTCTTCCAAGGGTCATTGAAATGTTGTTTTTAATTAACTCTAACCTCCACGACTCTTCGAACGGGCATTGCATTTCCTCCTAATTTTTGGCAGCTTTTGCTTGGAAGGCATAAGCAAAGACTATGGGAGACACACTCCTCAATAATGGGAATAATGTTTGTAATATGCTGTACTGAATGGCTCTTGTAAGGGGCATTGCAAGTTCCTCCGTCCTAATTTTTGGCAGCTTTTGCTTGGAAGGCATAAGCAAAGACAATGGGAGACACACTCCCCAATAATGGGAATAATGTTTGTAATATGTTATACTGCATGGCTCTTGTAAGGGGACTTAAAACCGTCTTGTTAAGCTACTGTGACCTCCACGTCTCTTCCAAGGGGCATTCAAACCGTCTTGTTAAGCTACTGGGACCGCCACGTCTTTTCCGAGGGGCATTAAAACCGTCTTGTTAAGCTACTGTAACCTGCACGACTCTTCCAACGGGCATTGCATTCCCTCCTAATTTTAGTCAGCTTTTGCTTTTCAATGCAAAGGCGAAAACTAAGGGAGAACCACTCCCCAATAATGGGTAGAAGGTTTTTAGTATGCTGTAATCCACGTCTGTTTCAAGGGGCATTGCAGCTCCTCATAATTTTTGGAAAGCCTTCCATTCACTGCTTAGGCCAACAGTGTACAGGAGACCCAGTTGCTATAAATGGAAAAAAAACTGTTTAGTTAAGGCCCTCTGACCTCCATGTCATTTCCAAGGGGCATTGGAGTGCCTCAAAATATTTGGTAGGCATTGCACTCACTGTATGCCCTATAACTGTGTAGCCGAACTGCTCCTTTTGTTACAGAAACATATCCTACAAGACATATGTGGTTGACTGGCCTGATATTGATGTGAATGGTCCCTGTTCCTCCTGCTGTTCCTCCTTTGCCACCACCTCATCCATCATTTATCACCTGAAGCTTTGTTTTAACAGGAGTCATAGAACTGGGATAGTAGCAGGAAAACATCCAGCAATCCTCGGAGGAGGTAGGATATGCGCCAAAACGCTGACCACCTCAGGCCTAGCCGCTACTACATACATGCGCTTGCATTCCAAGAAAACAAAGCATATGCTAACTTCTATCATCATCATCATGCTCCTCACCTTGGCACTCTCAACTCCCCTGATGGAGAAGCCAGGGCCCACCGGAGGAGTCTGGTTCTCTGGTGGGCTCGTCCAATGCTGCCCTAAAGCAGGCCGGGCTAAGAAAAGTGTGTGGGGGAAAGTTGACAGGAGAAATAGGGGCGGCTGGGGACCGTGTGTGGACACCCGGTCGCGGGGCGGCTGGGGACCGAGTATGGACACCCGGCCACCCCCTGGCGGCTAGGGACCGAGTGTGGACACCCGGCCGACGGGGCAGCTGGGGACCGAGTATGGACACCCAGCCAAACCCTGGCGGCTGGGGACCGAGTGTGGACACCCGGCCGCCCCCTGGCGGTTGGGGACCGAGTGTGGACACCCGGCCGCCGAGCGGCTGGTGACAAAGTATGGATACCAGGCCGCCAACGCAGCCATGACGTGGTGGCCAGATTCCGCCTCCACATGCCTAAAAGGCCCAATTTCAAGTGCAAGCAAGCAGTATAGTATTGCACCCTGGGGTGGGGGGGGGGAGTTGGGTGGTTGGCTGCATATTTGCGCTTGCATTGCAAGGAATGGAGGAGGTACAATTGAACACTGCCCTGGACAAGAACTTGCACGGGGATAGTTGCAAGTCTGCATCTTCTGATGCTGCCAGGATGACTTCTGATGGACACACTTTTAGGCAGTGACCTGGGTGTCAGAGATGCTTCCAGGGGTCTTCCCCATGCTGTTCCCATGTCTTTTCAGCACTGTATGTATGTGTCACACAGCACATGGCCAGATAAGGTTGTAAAATGTTAAAATGACATTTCCCGGTGAATGCATTTGTCATGGTTGAAAGCAATACAAAAGTGCAAAAAGGCATAAAAAAATGCTACTTGTGAACATAGCCCAAGGTGTGGAGGAGTATTTTTGTTTTTGGTTATTTATTTTACCTTTTACACAAGTCTTTACCCTGGAAATGAACTTCCTTAACATATTTCACAGAAAAGCAGTTTCAGTTTCGTTTGTGAACGTTTTATTGTGTGCCCTTAAAAATGGGTTATACCTCTGACCACGTTGTTGACAGCAGTGACCTGGGGGTCAGAAATGCTTCCTGGGGCGATCCCCATGCTGTCCCCATGTCATATGAGCACTGTCACTATCGTTTTGGGCACTTGTTAGGCTTTTAAAAGACTGCCGGGGGTGCTGCCGCAAAAATGCTTGGGTCTCCCATAGACCAACATCGGGCTCGTTGCTCGGGTCGAGCACCCGAGTATCACGGCGAGCTCGGCCCGAGCTTCGAGCACCCGAGCATTTTAGTGCTTGCTCAACACTAGTAAATAATGAATAACAGGGTAATTACAGCATGAAATATACAATATCAATCATATAATGAATCCTCAGGTCCACTCTATTATAACAGTCTCTTCTTATATACAGTATTTGTATAGTCTTCTAGCAGGCATGGTGTTCCCGATAACGAGAGTCACTGTACTGTTTCTTCCTCTAGCACAGGCATTAGCGGGCGTTTCCAGTTCTTCCCTCTAATCCGCAAGAACTCCTGACAAAGTCTAGCAAGGCTCACTGGGCCTCCTTCACTTCTCCCTTTCTGTTGCACTGGCCTAGGCTGACCGCTGTACCGTACGTCAGTGCTGGAAGCAACGGCCCAGCTCACTCGCGCCTCCTGTTGACACAGGTGTCCACCCCCAAGCGTAGTTTCCTCAAAATCTTCAGGTATTGACCAACGGCGGATGTCTCTCGTACCCGGTGGGATGAGGGCTGGGCCTCGGCTTTTGACTTGCGTCGTCTGGGCTCCGGTTCTTGGGTCTGATCTTTAGGACTTGAAACCTGCCTTGGGCAGGTCTGGTCTTTGGGCCTTGACTGGCATCATCTGGATTCCGGGGCTTGTCTGGGACTGCCTAGGTCTTGCTTCCAGACGCGCCACAAGGTTCGCGCTTCCTGTAACGGCCCGGCACCCTGCCCTCAGCATCTCCCAAGACACACATCCTGTCCATCCCTTCTCTAGGCGCCAAATTTCCTCCCGTTTTGGAGTGCTGTCCTTTTATACCCGGGAACTGCATCATCAAGGTCACCAGATCGGGTGCTCCATCTAAACTCAGCCCTCCTGAAACTCTCCCTCTTCTGGTCTGTCCCGCAGGGTCCCGTTTGGACAGTAGATAGCAGTCCTCATGCACAAATGCTACACAGCGCTGGGGATTCTCATCCTTGATGTCACACCCTCTTACAACAGTATGAGCCCTCAAATAGCCACTGTATACAGACACTCTTCCCATATAAATATGAAAAAGAAAACTACACAAACTCAATTCGCTCCCACTCCCCCAACGCTCTGTTAAGATCTTTGGTGCACTCACACTCTGCAAAGCAGATGCGATGTAGTGACGTCATTACTAGTGTTGAGCGAGCATGCTCGACACTGCTCAGTACTCGCCCGAGCATCTCACTACTCGGGATGTTCGGCGAGCACAGAGCATTTTCGGTTAACTCGGGCGGGAGCTCAGGTCTCCGCCCTGCACGTTTGGCGCTCTTTACAGAGCCAGTGAACATGCAGGGATTGCCAGCCAGTCACTGTAATGCCGCAGCCATGTTGGTTGTGGGCATTACATTGATTGGCTGGCCGCACAGCGTCACCTCGGGTATTTAAAACCGGGCGCCGTCATCTTGGACACAGTCGCTCCGGATCAGACGGTGTAGGGAGAGTGCTGCTGAGCTAGGGAGAGATTTAAACTGCGAAATAGGTAGTGTAGGGCCTCTAAAGCCTGCAAAAATCGTCTTATTAACCTTTTGGTATTCCCCCCCCCCAAAAAAAAGTTGAGTGTGTCTGTGAGTGTTCAGACACAAATAAATCTGTTTAAACGAATCTGGTGTAGGCCAGATAACTAAAACTGTGGTTTTGCAGTTCCACGGTTCAAATCTCTGTGTTATCCACTTTTTTGCCTTTTTTTCATAAAAAAAAAAGTTTGAGTGTCTGGCTGACTGTTCAGGCACAAATATATCTGTTTAAAAGATTCTGGTGTAGGCCAGAGAACTAGAACTGTGGTTTTTCTCTTCCACAGTTCAAATCTCCTTTTTATTACCCTTTTGCCATTGATAGTGCAAGTGTAAGCTATTTTACTTCATTTACAATGGGCAAGGTGCGTGGCAAGGGACGTGGAACTGAACGTTCTGGTGATGGTGCGTGCAGAGGACGGGGCCGTGGCCAAGGTGAAAATGTGTCACAACCAACAGCCACATCTTCTCGCTCCCAGTTCTTGACCGAATTACTAGGGAAACACACAACAGCACCACTATTGCCAACTGATCAGTGTGAACAGGTTATTAATTGGACAGCAGATAATACTTCCAGTCACCTGGGCACCACCACCTCCGGTCTGTCTTCCACATGGTCAAGTGTTAGTAGCCGTGTGTATCAACTGCATACTCCTCTTCACTCTGATGCACCTTCCTCCCACCATGATGAGTGTCGTCAGACAGCAACTGATCCCACAGTTGGACACTCTGAAGAGCTGTTCACTGGTCCATTTCCATATTTGGGCCCCTCGTCTGCTGCGCTTTAAGTGGTGGAAGAGGAGATCCCATGTAGCGATGGCCAAATATTTGAACAGCTATGGCCACAGGAAGGCGACGCTGGCAATTTGTCACAAGAGGTGGACGATGACGAGACACAATTGCCACGAAGTGAGGAGGAGGACCGTGGTGCGGAAGTGGAAGAGGAGGAGGTGGTGGATGATCTAGTAACTGACCCAACGTGGCAGGAGGACACGCAGAGCGAGGCCAGCAGCTCACAGGGGGAGGGAGGCAGAGTACCCCAACAGGCAGAAGAAGCAGTGTGGTGGCCGCAGACAGAAGGCGGGCAACCATTCCCCGTAACAGCAACATGAGGGACGTTGCCAGTACAATCGGTAGGTCTCCAGAGTCTGGAATTTTTTTAAAGACTCTGCTGATAACCCCAAAAAGGCCATTTGTATCACCTGCCATGCCAGCATCAGCAGGGGTGACAAAACTACCAGCCTAACCACCACCAGCATGATCAGGCACATGTCAGCCAAGCACCCGACTTTGTGGGGCGAACCCCAGGGTCCACGACCTGTGTCAGTGGGTGTCACCACTGCTTCTTCCGCTGTTGTGCATGTAAGAGAACCCCCTGTTGTGCGTGCAAGGCAATCCCCTCTCCATACTGCATACTCAGTCTTCACTTGTTATGGCAGTTTCTGAAGAAACAGCATCAACGTCCACGTCCCACCGCAGCGTTCAATTGTCCATATCCCAGACCTTTGAACGAAAGCGCAAATTCGCAGCCAACGCCCCACAGGTCACAGTCCTAAATTCGCACATTTCACGACTACTTGCGTTGGAAATGCTGCCTTTTAGGCTGGTGGAGACGGAATCCTTCCGCAACCTTATGGCGGCGGCCGTCCCTCGGTACTCGGTCCCCAGCCAACACTATTTTGCCCGGTGTGCCATCCCCACACTACACAAGCACGTGTCCCAAAACATCTGCCGTGCCCTCAACAACGCAGTTACTGGGAGAGTCCACCTGACAACGGACAAGTGCTTGTGGCCAGGGACGGTACATCTCCCTGACGGCACACTGGGTAAACATAGTGGAAGCCGGAACCCAGTCGGACCTTGGGACGGAACACATCCTCCCCACACCGAGGATTGTGGGCCCTATGTCAGTCAGAGTTAAGGACCTCTGACCTCCATGTCATTTCCAAGGGGCATTAAAACCGTCTTGTTAAGCTACTGCGACCTCCACCACTTTTCCCAGGGGCATTGATATTGTCTTTTTATTCCACTGCGACCTCCACGTCTCTTCCAAGGGGTATTAAAACCGTCTTGTTAAGCTACTGCGACCACCACTTTTCCCAGGGGAATTGATACTGTCTTTTTATTCCACTGCGACCTCCACTACTTTTCCCAGGGGCATTAAAACCAACTTGTTAAGCTAATGCGTCCTTCACCATTCTTCAAAGGGGCATTAAAACCATCTTGCTAAGCTACTGCGACCTCCACCACTTTTCCCAGGGGCATTGGTAGTCTTTTTATTCCACTGTAACCCAGTCGGACCTTGGGACGGAACACATCCTCCCCACACCGAGGATTGTGGGCCCTATGTCAGTCAGAGTTAAGGACCTCTGACCTCCACGTCTCTTCCAAGGGGCATTAAAACCGTCTTGTTAAGCTACTGCGACCTCCACCGCTTTTCCCAGGGGCATTAAAACCGTCTTGTTAAGCTACTGCGACCTCCACCACTTTTCCCAGGGGCATTAAAACCGTCTTGTTAAGCTACTGCGACCACCACTTTTCCCAGGGGCATTGATATTGACTTTTTATTCCACTGCAACCTCCACCACTTTTCCCAGGGGCATTAAAACCATCTTGTTAAGCTACTGCGACCTCCACCACTTTTCCCAGGGGCATTAAAACCGTCTTGTTAAGCTACTGCGACCACCACTTTTCCCAGGGGCTTTGATATTGTCTTTTTATTCCACTGCGACCTCCATGTCTCTTCCAAGGGGCATTAAAACCGTCTTGTTAAGCTACTGCAACCTCCACCACTTTTCCGAGGGGCATTGATATTGTCTTTTAATTCCACTGCGACCTCCACCACTTTCCCAGGAGCATTAAAACCGTCTTGTTAAGCTACTGCGACCTCCACAATTCTTCCAAGGGGCATAAAACCGTCTTGTTAAGCTACTGCGACCTCCACCACTTTTTCAAGGGCCATTGATATTGTCTTTTTATTCCACTGCGACCTCCACCATTCTTCCAACGGGCATTGCATTTCCTCCTAATTTTAGTCAACTTTTGCTCTTCAATGCGTAGGTGAACACTAAGGGAGACCCACTCCCCAATAATGGGTATAAGGTTTTTAGTATGCTGTCATCCACGTCTGTTTCAAGGGGCATTGCAATTCCTCATAATTTTTGGAAAGCCTTCCATTCACTGCTTAGGCCAAAAGTGCACAGGAGACCCAGTTGCTATAAATGGAAAAAACGGTTTAGTTAATGCCCTCTGACCTCCATGTCATTTCCAAGGGGCATTGGAGTGCCTCAAAATTTTTGGTAGGCATTGCACTCACTGTATGCCCTATAACTGTGTAGCCGAACCACTCCTTTTGGTACAGAAACATATCCTACAAGACATGTTTGGTTGACTGGCCTGATATTGATGTGAATGGTCCCTGTTCCTCCTGCTCTCTCCTTTGCCACCACCTCATCCATCATTCATCTGTAAGGTGCCCCAGCAAGGTAGTCGTGGGCGAGCTGTAGCCCCCTCTCACTCTGACACCCTACAGACAATTTGTGTCCTCCCTCTGATGTGTGGCTGTGTATGTGGTGCTCTCCACTTACTTCAAACCATCCGATCGCGGCTGTCTCCAGGCATTTCTCTTCTGGGACCAGGGCAGCAATAAATTCAGAGGACACGAAGTTCTTAACCAGAACTTGAACTTTACTTGGGGAAGAGGAATATGTACAATATTTACAGGCAGATATAATGGATATGGCCCGACAGGTTATTATCTCTCTCACAGGCACTGGCAACATCTTCAGCCCTGGTTCCCTCTTTAAGTGAAGCATCTCTGTGACTCTAATCTCTAGCCCAAGAGACTCTTCTGCAATACCAACAGTGATCTGGATCCGATCTCTCCCCCACATCTAAGCCGGGAGTCCTATTTATCTTCCTCTGCTTCCTGCAGACTAGAAGTGCCCCGGGTCCTCACTACCTCTGATGAGTTTCTCCAGCCGGCTAACAGGACTCTTGCTCTTGCGTGGGGAGACTTTCACACAAGTGATCCCACTGTCTGAGGGTATGGAGCTCCCGTCTACCCTAGAAGCCACCATATATTCAGGCTGCCTGTACGGTTCACCGTCCTATCTCTAACTGAAGAATCACTTCCTGATCCTGGAAACTAAAGAGATTTTCCTAATGTGCCCACCCTCAGTGAGCTGTCTTCACACAGCATTAACCCATCACTGTCTGTAACACTGCCAGCAGACTCAACCTGACATCTTCACCCAGGACAGTGGCATCTTGTGGCTGTTTACAGGTACTGCAGCCCACAAGGAATGTCAGGAACAAGCTCTATATCACTTAAGGCTTGATCTGGGCACTAAGTTCCCCCTCCACTCTATTGACTGGACCACTAAAGCTAACCCCTTAGCTTGGTCTACCAACAGTTCAGAGAGGTCTAACTACGGGAACACTTTCTTTAACTACTTCAGTGCCAAAGGAAGGCTACGTCCTTCCCCACTATTACACATCACCTGAAGCTTTGTTTTAACCAGAGTCATAGAACTGGGATAGAAGCAGGAAAACATCCAGCAATCCTTGGAGGAGGTAGGATATGCGCCAAAATGCTGACCACCTCAGGCCTAGCTGCTACTACATACATGTGTGTCACCCTGGCCTGGATGCCACAAGTGTAATTAAAGCTGTGTCTGAGAGCAAGGGGGAGGTTCTCTAGTCAGGGGAACATTAGCATGCAATGCCTCCTGTCTCAGGCCAGTAGGGGGAGCTGGCTGCCCCTATAAAAGCTGGTACTGAGGGCAGGGTTAGAGAGAACTGGACGACCTATCTGAGGATTCAGGTCCCAGAGCAGGGAGGGACAGTTGTATTGCACCTAAGAGGAAGTGTGGCAGAAGGAGAGCCACAAGCCAGAGACAAGAGGCGCAGTGAGCCTGTCTTGGCAGAGAAAAGACTTACTTTACCAGACTTTGGTGTCTGAGGCTGGGAGGATTCTACATCCTCCAGCAGAGAACCAGTCCGCAAAGGACTGTATATTCCTTGGCCTAAGAAGCCTGGAGGCCCTGCCACAACCGAAGGGACCAGTAAAGCCGTACAAGGCTGGGAGCAGAAAGGAACCCACCTCGCAGGCCATACAGGCGAGAATACACGGAAAGCTCGGAAACGTGGGCTGTTACCCTATCAGGAGGAGATAGCCAGAAGGAGCGCAGAAAGCACGGTAGGCCTACACCCTCACCCTGACCAGGGCCAATTTCCCCGTTGCTCTCAGACATCCAGGTCCCCTCCTAGCTGGGACTGTTTGTGGGTCAGTTTACCTGTTTAGTAAAGACCCTGGACTGCAACCTGTTGTCTGTGTGCTCCTTGCTCCTCCAGCACTATCAGCACTGGGACTCTCACAACCATCACTCCCACCATCCACTATACTGCCCTGGGGCCGCACTCTTCCCGTGGGGAGTCACACTACCCTAGCTGCACACCTCATCAGCCCCAGCGGTCTGCATGCAGCGGCGGTTCCTAATAACCGCAATCCACGGGTGGCGTAGTCGGACATTATCAATAACACATAACGGACTACCACTGGCCTGACCACCCTGAGCCACGGAACCGGGTTGCCACTACTACTCCCATCGTTTCCCTAATTGCCCGGATCCGAGTGCCCCACGGCCCAGGGGGCGAGTCAGCTTTGGCGTAGTCGGCAGGATTTCGTGCCCGCAACCACCGGGTACTGCGTGCCTGAAAAAGACTTTTGTAACTTACCTGTGGCGAAGTTTCCCGCCGTCCGGAGTCATTTCCCGCCATCTGTAGCCGATTCCCGCCATCAGACGCCATCTTGGACCGTTTCCCGCCGTCTTCTGCCGTCTTCCCGCTATCCGCAGCTGCTTCCCGCCATCGGACGCCATCTTCAGGACGCCGCGCGGGAAGAAGAGGGGCGTGGACGTCAAAACCGCGCGAGATCCGAAGCTCCGCCCCACGCACCGACGCTGCGCAAGGTCCTGGAAGGGAGAGAGAGCGACGCTGACGTCATCAGGACGCGACGCCAGGTCCTCGTCCATAGCAGCAGCAGCGGAGCCGCGGCCTACAGAAGAGGATCGTCGGAAGGTAGGCCACGCTTAACTAGGGGGGGGGAAGATGTCGGACACAGAGGCGCCCACTACCACCAATGCAGCTGCAGCAGCGGTGATGCCCTTTTCCCTGTCCTACATCCCTGGAGCGGCCTGGCTGCCCAAGTACTCAGGGGAGCCCCATGCCCTAACTGACTTCAAGGAAAGGCTGTACAGTTTGTTCCAGGTTTACCCCCTGACAGAGGAACAGAAGGTCAGCATATTGACAGGGCAGTTAACTGGAGCAGCCCAAAGGGAGGTAAAATCATGGCCCACTGAGGAGAAAAGGACTGTGAAGGGTATTCTGGCCCGGCTGCGGGGTACCTTTGACACATGTACCTCCGCTGAGATTAAAATGAGGTTCTATGGATGTAAGCAGCGGGCACAGGACAGCATCAGAGACTATGCCCTCAATCTGCAGGAAGCCCTGAGGGCCATCCAACAAGCTGACCCTGGCAGCGTGCAGGATACGGATAAGCTCCTAACAGAACAGTTCATAGAAGGTCTGCTGTCTAGCGCCCACAGGACCCAGCTGCGCCTCATGTTCTTTCAGAACCCTGATCTGACCTTTGCCCAATTCAAGGACAGGGCCATAAGGGTGCTCCGTGAATCCGCAACAAGTGGCGCTATAATCCCCCGGCGCCCTGCTCTCACCTACCACCAGGAGACGGCGCCCTCCTCTATGGGTCCCGTGGGGGCTGATGCACAGGCCCTGAACCAAGCCCCGTCGAAAGACCTGCACGACCAAGTCCAGGAGCTGACCAGGAGCGTCGCGGCGTTGACCAGGACCGTCCAGGCGTTGCAAGTGGACCCGTCAAGACCCATCGAGCTGGCTTCAAGTCCGGAGGATGTCCCGTGGCGTCGACAGAGGAGGATCCCGTCGTTCCGAGGGAGGCCCACAGACCGCTACGCAGAGGATGGACAGCCCATTTGCCGTCGATGCAACCAGCCCGGACACATTTCCAGGTACTGTAATTTAAACGGGTCCAACCTGGGGCAGAGGGCCAACCCCCAGGCATAAGATCACCAGGCCCTTATAATTGGCGTGATAAGTACGTTGGGGGGCGCCCGGTTTTACCCGTGGTGCTGGACGGTATCCCCATGAGCGCCTTGCTGGATACTGGGTCACAAGTAACCACAATCCCTTATGTACTTTTTAAGCAGTATTGGACTGATGCTGATATCACACGGTATCCAGACAGTAACTTGAGCATCATCGCCAGTAATGGCTTACCCGTGCCGCAGATGGGGTTCAAGGAGATGACCATTAAAATTGGTAAAGTTGAACTGCCGGCACAGGGAGTGATTATTGTGGACATTGACCGTCATGAAAGTCACCCTAAAATAACTGTGGGTACTAACATAATTGAAAATTGTCTTTCAGAGGTAATTGTAATTCTACAACAGGTGGCGGTGAATGCTAGTTCCAGCCAACAGAGAGTCCTCAACAAGGAGATAAAAGCCCTGATGAGATGGCAGCAGGTAGAACTGTCTGGTGGTGAGATCGGTAGCGTAAGACTGAGTGACCCATTCCCCAATATCCATGCCTCCCGAAAGTGAAATGATGATCTGGTGTTGGACTGCAATCGGGTTGAGAGGTAGAGACTACCAAGCCATGGTAGAACCCGTGTACTCAGACAGCAGGCCCACCATTTTGACAGCCCGGGGGGTGGTTGATGTCCGTCATGGGAGGGTGCCCGTCCGCATCCTCAACATTGGGGAGAGGGAAGTACACTTACCCAGGTACGCTACACTCGCCAAACTGTTTGTTGTCGAACACAAAGCTATCAGGGCTGTGGAACCCTTGCCTCCATCTCCTCAGGCGGAGGGTAATGGCTCCCAGAAACAAAAAGAGGACTGGTGCCAGAAACTCCACGTGGGTGCTGACTCCACTCCCCTGCACCAAAAACAAGGAGTCTACCGGGTGGTACAGGAGTACGAGAGAGTCTTTAGTAAGCACCCGCTAGACTTCGGCAGAGTAAAAGGGATAGAACACCACATCCCCACTGGGAGCCACCCACCGATAAAAGAAAGACACCGACCTGTACCCCCTGCACATTATCAGAACGCCAAGGGCATGCTAAGAGAGATGAAAGAAGCTGGGGTCATTAGAGATAGCTGTAGCCCCTGGGCAGCCCCCTTGGTTCTGGTGAAAAAGAAAGACGGCACCATGAGAATGTGCGTGGACTATAGACAAATCAACCGTATCACCCACAAAGACGCATATCCGCTGCCTAGAATAGAGGAGTCTTTAGCCGAACTAAAATCTGCTAACTTCTTTTCTACTTTGGACCTTACTAGCGGGTACTGGCAGGTTCCTGTGGCAGAGGCTGACAAGGAGAAGACCGCCTTCACCACCCCGATGGGACTGAGTGAGTTCAACTGTATGCCTTTCGGGCTCTGCAACGCACCAGGGACCTTCCAGCGGCTGATGGAATGCTGTCTAGGGCACCGAAACTTCGAGACGGTCCTCCTTTACCTGGACGACGTGATCGTCTATTCGAAGACCTACGAGGACCATCTCAAGCACCTGGCCGAGGTGTTCGAAGCCCTGGCAGGCTATGGCCTGAAGGTGAAACCATCGAAGTGTCACCTGCTGAAACCAAAGGTCCAGTACCTAGGGCACGTGGTAAGCGCGAAAGGAGTGGCCCCCGACCCTGACAAGGTCACGGCAATCAAGAGCTGGCCAAGCCCCTCGAACATCAAAGAGGTGAGACAGTTTCTCGGGTTGGTAGGCTACTACCGAAGGTTCATCCCCGGGTTCACTAAGATGGCAGCTCCTATGCAGGACCTCCTGATCGGACAGTCTAAGTCCAGGAGTCAGAAGCCACCCTTCAAGTGGGATAAACCGGAAGAGGAGTCCTTCCGCCAGCTAAAGATGGCTCTCACAGGGGATGAGATCCTGGCCTACCCTGATTATGGCCAGCCTTTTATTCTCCATACGGACGCCAGTAATGTGGGACTGGGAGCCGTACGGTCCCAAAACCAACAGGGCAGAGAACGGGTGATCGCATACGCCAGTCGGAAGCTGAGGCCCACCGAGAGGAACCCGGAGAATTACAGCTCCTTCAAGCTAGAATTCTTGGCGGTGGTGTGGGCCGTGACGGAACGCTTCAAGCATTACCTGGCCTCCGCAAAGTTCACCGTGTACACGGACAACAACCCGTTGACACACCTGGACAATGCAAGACTGGGTGCCCTAGAACAGCGGTGGATGGCCCGTCTCTCCAACTATGACTTCGTGATCAAGTACTGGGCAGGCAAAACCAACGCCAACGCGGACGCCCTATCAAGGATGCCTCACTTACCTGAAGGTGACGAAGACCCAGAAGAGCTGGAGGAGGTAGAACTCCCCGCGTTTCACCGGTATGGAGCCGCTCAACACTCTCACCGCGTGAAGGAGGAGGATCTAACAACTGTGATGATCAATCCCCTACCTCACCACAGCTGGGCCGAGACCCAAGATAGTGACCCTGCCATCCGCCTGGTGAAAGATCTGCTGACCCAGGAAGACGCCCGCATGGATCCGGATGCTCCAGAGGAAGCGAAGCAGCTGTGGAAGGAGAAGAGCAAGCTGTTCCTCTACGAAGGCAAGTTGTGCAGAAGGATTGTCAACCACCGGACGCACAAGCTGACCTGGCAAGTCGTGGTCCCAAGGCGGGATGCAGCTATGGTCCTGGGAGCTTACCATGACAGAGCGGGACACTTCGGTTGGAAGAAACTGGAGTTCCTGCTAAGAGGAAGGTTCTTTTGGGTCGGCATGAGAGGAGCTGTAGAAAAGTGGTGCAGAGACTGTGGCCCTTGTCACCTAAGGAGGAAGGACCGCACCAGCCAGAAGACACCCTTGAGGCCCATCGTCACCACGCAGCCTCTTGAGCTGGTAGCTCTAGACCACGTCAAGTTGGTTCCAAGCCGGTCAGGGTACATCTACGCCCTGACAATCGTGGACCACTATTCCCGTTTTCTCGTGGTGGTCCCGGTAAAAGACTTGACAGCCCAAACAGCAGCCAGAGCCTTCCAGCAATACTTCTGTCGTCCACACGGGTATCCGGAACAGGTCCTGACAGACCAGGGTCCAGCGTTCGAGGCTGAAATCTTCCAGGAGTTCTGCAACCTCTATGGCTGTAAGAAAATTCGTACAACGCCTTACCACCCACAAACCAACGGGATGTGTGAGAAGATGAACAATATAGTCATTGATCTCCTGAAGACGTTGCCCCTGGAGGAACGCAGCCTGTGGCCAGAAAAACTGCCGGACCTGATAGACCTATACAACAATATCCCGGTGAATGCTACAAACTGCACCCCGGCTTACCTGATGCGAGCTAGACCAGGTAAGCTGCCCGTAGACCTGGAGATGGGAGTCCTAATACCTGAGGACACCTCCCCGGATGCGGACTGGGATACGGAAGGGCAACTGCAGTACAAGAAGGTACAGGAGAGTGTGGAGAAGAGCCTGGCCCAGGTGAGAGAGAGGCAAGAAAAACTCTTCAATCAACACGCCCCTGCTGGTCCCCTAGAACCTGGTGAGCAAGTCCTGAAGCGGAAGAGAAGGCTACATAAGTTGGACGACCAGTGGGAAAGGGAACCCTACACCGTACTGCAGTCTGACCACGACAAACCAAAGGTGTGCGTAATCACCAAGGACGGAGGAGAAACCACTAGTGTCGTCTCCAGAGACCACCTCAAAAGGTGCCCCGAGCAACTCCGTAGTGCAGAAGAGGATCAGAGTGACCTTGAACCCGCAGAGGACAAGGAAGAAATGATCAGCACCGTTCTCGGAGAGTTCCCTCAGTCCTGGACTCGCATAAATGATGCTATAGTGGTACCTGTCCTGCATTTCCTGCAACCGGCACAGCAACAACCAACACCAGAGCCGGAAGGTGAAGAGGAGCAAGCGGTTCCAGAGGCAGAAGAGCCTGTACCAGCAGCCCAGGAGAGTCAACCCTCTGCTGACAGTGAGCCTGCCATGCCTGCGGTAAGCCAAAGGACCCGCAGACAGCTGCCTGCCCTACCTGTACACCCAGCTGGTAGCTGTACCCCTAACGCTAGTGGGGAAAGCCAGGTTGGTCCACCACCAGACAGTGGGCTACGTAGGTCGAGTAGGGACAGATACCCGCTCGCTGGAGAATATAGAGTGTACTAAAATTGTCAATAGCCCTGTTACCAACTGTTGAAATGTTTGCCAAGTTACATGCTTGTTTGGTAATACTCTGTTTCAGTTTCTTGCAGCTACCGTAAGGACTCACAGGTTATGGACTTTTTATAACCGGGACCTTGTATGGACTGCGTTCGGAGCCTAACCCAGGAATGAACTAAGACTGTGAAGGACTTGGGGTAGGACAGACCCCCACCTGGTTAAGGCTCCCCGTTGAGTTGGTGATATGGACACCCGGTCACAGGCCACACTGTGACCTTAAGAACTCAATTTGTGCGTCGTCTGTCTATTAATGTTTTATTGTTATGCATATTGTCTTTGTTTATTGTTTAGTCCCGGAGTACTAAATTTCACTAGGGGGGAATGTGTCACCCTGGCCTGGATGTAACAAGCGTAATTAAAGCTGTGTCTGAGAGCAAGGGGAAGGTTCTCTAGTCAGGGGAACATTAGCATGCAATGCCTCCTGTCTCAGGCCAGTAGGGGGAGCTGGCTGCCCCTATAAAAGCTGGTACTGGGGGCAGGGTTAGAGAGAACTGGACGACCTATCTGAGGATTCAGGTCCCAGAGCAGGGAGGGACAGTTGTATTGCACCTAAGAGGAAGTGTGGCAGAAGGAGAGCCACAAGCCAGAGACAAGAGGCGCAGTGAGCCTGTCTTGGCAGAGAAAAGACTTACTTTACCAGACTTTGGTGTCTGAGGCTGGGAGGATTCTACATCCTCCAGCAGAGAACCAGTCCGCAAGGAATGTATATTCCTTGGCCTAAGAAGCCTGGAGGCCCTGCCACAACCGAAGGGACCAGTAAAGCCGTACAAGGCTGGGAGCAGAAAGGAACCCACCTCGCAGGCCATACAGGCGAGAATACACGGAAAGCTCGGAAACGTGGGCTGTTACCCTATCAGGAGGAGATAGCCAGAAGGAGCGCAGAAAGCACGGTAGGCCTACACCCTCACCCTGACCAGGGCCAATTTCCCCGTTGCTCTCAGACATCCAGGTCCCCTCCTAGCTGGGACTGTTTGTGGGTCAGTTTACCTGTTTAGTAAAGACCCTGGACTGCAACCTGTTGTCTGTGCGCTCCTTGCTCCTCCAGCACTATCAGCACTGGGACTCTCACTACCATCACTCCCACCATCCACTATACTGCCCTGGGGCCGCACTCTTCCCGTGGGGAGTCACACTACCCTAGCTGCACACCTCATCAGCCCCAGCGGTCTGCATGCAGCGGCGGTTCCTAATAACCGCAATCCACGGGTGGCGTAGTCGGACATTATCAATAACACATAACGGACTACCACTGGCCTGACCACCCTGAGCCACGGAACCGGGTTGCCACTACTACTCCCATCGTTTCCCTAATTGCCCGGATCCGAGTGCCCCACGGCCCAGGGGGCGAGTCACATGCGCTTGCATTCCAAGAAAACAAAGCAGACGCTAACTTCTATCATCCTCATCATGCTCCTCACCTTGGCACTCTCAACTCCCCTGATGGAGAAGCCAGGGCCCACCGGAGGAGTCTGGTTCTCTGGTGGGCTCGTCCAATGCTGCTCTAAAGCAGGCCGGGCTAAGAAAAGTGTGGGGGAACTTCCAAGGAGAAATAGGGGCGGCTGGGGACCGTTTATGGACACCCGGCCACCGGGCGGCTGGGGACTGCCAAATGAGGTAATGGCCAGCTTTGGCCTCCTCCAAACTAAAAGGCCCCATTTCAAGTGCAAGTTAGCAGTATGGTATTGCAGCCTGGGGGTGGGTGTGTGGCAGGCTGCATACTTGCGCTTGCATTGAAAGGTATGGGGGAGGTACAAATTGAACACTGCCCTGGGACAAGGATTTGCACGGGGATAGTTGCAAGTCTGCATCTTCTGATGCGGCAAGGATCACTTCTGATGGGCACACTTTTTGGTAGTAACCTGGGTGTCAGAGATGCTTCCAGGGATCTTACCAATGCTATTCCCATGTCTTTTCAGCACTGTATGCGTGTGTCACACAGCACATGGCCAGATAAGGTTGTAAAATGTTAAAATGACATTTCCCGGTGAATGCATTTGTCACTGTTGAAAGCAATACAAAAGTGCAAAAACGCATAAAAAATGCTACTTGTGAACATAGCCCAAGGTGTGGAGGAGCATTTTTGTTTTTGGTTATTTATTTTACCTTATACACAAGTCTTTACCCTGGAAAGGAAGTTCCTTAACCAGGGGCGTACATAGAAATCATGGGGCCCCATAGCAAAAGTCCAAATTGCTCCCCCCCCAGTAAAAAATAATAATAAATTCTGCAGTGTAAGTAGAATCGCAGTATATAGGTGCTTTCACAAAGGGCATAGCTCAACTTTTGAAGACAGGGAAATGAACATGTCTTGTGGCATGCACATAGTGAATGTGCCCATACTGAAGTCCTTTAGTGTTCTCATCCCTTTTTATCACCCTGTTGATTTAAATACAACAAAACATGCATCCAACACACAGTATTATACCCCCCTACAGTAAATTCCCCTACAGTAACCCTGACACACACACAGTAAGATGACTCCATAGTCCCCCCAGTAAGGTATGATGCCCTCACAAACACCCACACAGCATGATGGCCCCCCATATACCCACACTGTATGATGGCTCCCTAGCAACTCCCCTCCTTCACACAGTATTATGGTTCCCAAGAAGTATGATGGTCCCCACAGACCCACATTGTATGATGGCCCTCACAGCTGCCCACACAGTATAATGGCCCACAGGGCCTCCACTGTATCATGGTCTCCACAGGACCTCCATACAATATGATGAAAGTAGCCACAGTATAATAGTTTAGTTTAGTTTATAAGTTTATAAGGCCGAAAAAAGACAAGCGTCCATCCAGTTCAGCCTATTTCTTGTGCACTGCAGCTACTCCGCAGCGTTGATCCAGGGGAAGGCAACAAAAAACCATGCGGTATAGGCCAATTTACATCATTGAGGAAAAATTCACTTCCCGACACCAATCTGGCAGTCAGATTAAATCCCTGGATTAATTAACTAAGCATAAAATGTAATTTTATTGTTCTCAAGAAAGGCGTCCATGCCTCTCTTGAACTCTTTAAGTGAGTTGGACATCACCACTTCCTCTCCCAGAGAGTTCCAGAGTCTCACGGCTCTGACCGTAAAGAATCCCCTTCTATGCTGGTGCAGGAACCTCCTTTCCTCCAGACGCATAGTGTGCCCCCTCGTCTTTGTCACCATCCTTGGTATAAACAGGTCATGGGAGAGATCTCTGTACTGCCCCCTGATGTATTTATACATGTTTATGAGGTCTCCCCTAAGCCTTCTCTTTTCCAACGTAAATAGGCCTAATTTTGACAACCTCTCTGGGTATTCTAGGCCCTCCATTCCCTTTATTACCTTAGTCGCCCTCCTTTGTACCCCCTCTAGCTCCAATATGTCTTTCCTGAGCACTGGAGCCCAGAACTGTGCACAATATTCTAAGTGCAGCCTTACCAGCGCTTTATACAGAGGAAGAACAATGTTCTCATCATATGCCCCTATTCCTCTTCTGATGCATGCCATGACTCTATTTGCCTTCGCTGCAGCTGCCTGACACTGGGCACTCCAATTTAATTTGCTATTAACCAAGACGCCCAGGTCCTTCTCCATGTCAGATTTCCCCAACGGTTTCCCATTTAATATGTATGGGTGACTGCTGTTTTTCTTTCCCATGTGCATGACCTTACATTTATCGGCATTGAACCCCATTTGCCATTTTTTGGCCCAACTCCCCAATTTATCTAAATCCTCCTGTAGCTGTGCCCTATCCTCATCTGTATTAACTACTTTACAAAGTTTAGTATCATCTGCAAATATTGCTATTTTACTATGCAACCCTTCCACTAGATCATTAATAAATATATTAAATAATATAGGGCCCAAGACAGACCCTTGAGGCACCCCGCTAGTAACCCTGACACACCCTGAGCTTACTCCATTGATAACCACCCTCTGCTTTCTATCACTCAGCCAGCTATTTACCCACTTGCACACATTATCCCCCAGACCAAGCATTCTCATTTTATATACCAACCTTTTGTGTGGCACGGTATCAAACGCTTTGGAGAAGTCAAGGTATACAACATCCACTGACTCTGCCCGGTCCAGCTGTGAGCTCACCTCCTCGTAGAAGGCCATCAGGTTTGTTTGGCAGGAGCGATCCCTCATGAATCCATGTTGATATGGAGTTAGACAGTTATTATCATTAAGATATTCTACAATAGCATCTCTAAGAAATCCTTCAAACAATTTACCCACAACAGACGTTAAGCTGACTGGTCTATAGTTCCCAGGGTCACTTTTAGACCCCTTTTTGAATATTGGTACCACATTTGCTTGGCGCCAGTCTAGTGGGACAGTCCCTGTCCATAAAGAGTGCTTGAATATAAGATACAGCGGTCTGTCTATCACATTACTTAATTCTTTTAGTACCCGGGGGTGTATGCCATCTGGGCCTGGTGACTTGTCTATTTTGATATTATTTAGGCGTTTCTGAACTTCCTCCTGGGTTAGGTGGGTGATATTTAGCGGAGGGTTTACTTTATCACTCTGCATTTCCTCCGATAAATTGTTTTCTTTTGTGAAAACAGTGGAGAAGAAGCTATTTAGTAGGTTTGCTTTACCCTCATCGCCCTCTATGATTTTACCCAGGTTATTTTTCAATGGGCCAACTCCATCAGTTTTAATCCTTTTACTGTTTATATAGTTAAAGAACAGTTTGGGATTCTTTTTACTTTCCTTGGCAATTAGTCTCTCTGTCTCCTCTTTTGCTATTCTTATTTGTTTCTTACAGATTTTGATTTTTTCCCTATTAGATATTAGCGCTTCCTCGCTGCCTTCATGTTTAAGTTTACCAAAAGCCCTTTTTTTGTTTTTCATTGCCCTCTTGACTTCCTTATTTAGCCACATTGGCTTCCTCCTATTCCTAGCCCTTTTATTCCCATAAGGTATGTACCTTCTACAGTGACTATGTAGGACTGTTTTGAAAATTTCCCATTTTCTATCCGTGCTCCTATTACTAAAGATACTATCCCAGTCTATAAGGTGAAGGGCATCTCTTAGCTGATCAAACTTTGCCCTCCTGAAGTTCAGTGTTTTTGTGACTCCCTTGCTGGGCACCGTACTGAAGCACATGTGGAATTGTATAATGTTGTGGTCACTATTTCCCAGTTGCCCCCCAACCTGCACCTCAGTTATTCTGTCTGGCCTGTTAGTTAATATTAAGTCTAAAAGGGCCGTCCCTCTAGTTGGTTCCTGCACAAGTTGTGACAAATAATTGTCTTTGATAATTGACAGAAACCTGTTTTCTTTCTGAGATCTACAGCTTTCAGTTTCCCAGTCTATGTCGGGGTAGTTGAAGTCCCCCATAATAATCACCTCGTTATTTTTTGCTACTTCGTCTATTTGTCTCATTAATAGACTTTCCGTGGCTTCTGCTATATTTGGTGGTTTATAACAGACTCCTATGATAATTTTATTATTGTTTTTTGCCCCATGTATCTCCACCCATAAGGACTCGACCTCCTCATTTCCCTCCCATACATCTTCCCGTATTGTAGGCTTTAGACACGTCTTTACATATAGACAGACTCCACCCCCTTTCCGACTTCTTCGATCCCTTCTAAACAGACTGTAACCCTGTAAGTTAACTGCCCAGTCATAGCTTTCATCTAACCATGTCTCGGTTATTCCCACTATGTCATAGTTACCTGTAGCTATTTCTGCTTCCAGTTCATCCATCTTGTTTGTCAGGCTCCTGGCATTTGCTAGAATGCAGTTTACACGATTTTGTTTTGTTCCAATCTTCTCCCTGTGGATTGTATTAGAAATTTTCTTACCTCCCTTCTTGTCTTGGACCTTCTTTGTCGCACTTCATATCTTTCATTAGTATGTTCCCTGGTTGCATGTTCGTGTCCGGCATTTTTCTTCCCATCCCCTCTTCTTCTAGTTTAACGCCCTCCTGATGAGTGTTGCGAGTCTCCTGGCGAATGTGTGTTTCCCGGGTTTGTTGAGGTGTAGTCCGTCTCTGGCAAGGAGTCCGTCATAGAGGTAATTCACACCGTGGTCCAGGAATCCAAATCCTTGTTGTCTGCACCATCGTCTCAGCCAGTTGTTCACATCAAGGATCCTGTTCCATCTCCTGATGCCATGCCCGTCTACTGGAAGGATAGAAGAAAAAACTACCTGCGCATCCAGTTCTTTTACTTTCTTCCCCAATGCTTCAAAGTCCTTGCAGATTGTCATTAGGTCCTTCTTTGCCGTGTCATTGGTGCCAACATGTATCAGAAGAAATGGGTGGACATCCTTGGAACTGATGAGCTTCGGTATCCTATCGGTAACATCCTTGATCTTCGCCCCTGGGAGGCAGCATACTTCTCTTGCGGTTATGTCCGGTCTGCAGATAGCTGCTTCTGTTCCTCTCAGTAGTGAGTCTCCCACCACCACCACTCTTCTTCCCTTCTTGGCTGTCCTTTTTCTTGTCGCTTCTGGGTGTCTCTGGGTGCTCTTTTCTTTTTTGCTTGCTGGTAGTTCCTCATCCTTAGGTGTGCCATCTTCGTCCTCCACAAGTCCTTGGAATCTGTTTCTCAGTTGTGTGGTTGGTGGTGTCTCCATGGTCTTCTTGCTTCTTTTGGTCACTTGCCTCCATTTGTCTGCCTCTGGAGGTTCTCTGACACTTCCTTCACTTTCCGTGACCAGTAGTGACGCTTCTGTTCTGTCTAGGAAGTCTTCATTTTCCTTGATGAGTTTTAATGTCGCAATTCTTTCTTCCAGTCCCCGCACCTTTTCTTCTAAAAGAGCCAGTAGTCTACACTTCTGGCAGGTGAAGTTGGTTTCAGCTTCTGGTCGATCTGTGAACATGTAGCACATAATAGCCTGCACAGGTACCCCACACACAGAGTGATGACCCCACAGTAGGCGCCTCCACAGTATAAGGCTCCACAACCCCCTACAAGTCCGGACTGATAAAAAAATATATAAAAATTAATCACCTACCCGTTTCCCCAATGAGCTGCTCTATGCACCGTGTGAACGGAGGCGATGCACAGCAGACGTGACATAGTGACATCATGCTTGGTGCACTGAGACACAGACTCATGGCTGAATGGTACAGCAGGGAGCCTTTAAGCATCTGGTCTCCTAAAGAGCTCAAATGTGGCCATATGATCTGCCGCTATTAGTGGTATGCCACTGGTACTATAGTAAGAGCTATTTTACACAGTGACATTCTTTTGTACATATGTGTGACGCTGTAAGCCCTATCCTGGGAGATGGGGGACTCGGAGCCGGGTCCTGTGTTGTAGATGGGGTGCAGCCGTGGTGCAGCCATGTCCCGGACCCGCTCCGTGCCCAGGGCCGTCACATTAAAAAGGATGGTATGGGCTTATCCGGGTTGAGTGGCTGATCTCAACTATGTCACCTGTGGCACCTGGTGAAGGCGACCAGCGCCGCTACAGTCCGCTGAGGCAGGGTGTTATTGCAGCCATCGTTGTTACTACTCCCCACAGGCAGAGCAGGGCCTCAGGGCAGAGGGACAGGATGGAGGGGGTTGTAGTCTAGGAGGTCTGGTACTGCGTAGTGCGGTGTAATGCAGAATAAAGAGTCCGGAGGCTATAGGGGTTAACTTCCAGAGTTTTTACTCACGGTGGAGATTGCAGTTGGAAGGCTTCTCCCTGCTCCTCGCGGAGTTCTGCGGTCACCAGAGACGGGGGGGGGGGGGGTCCGGCAACCTCCGAGTAAGTCCAGTGTTCAATCAGGACCCTGCACCAGAGTGTTCGTAGACTTCAGACCGGGTCCTTTCCCGTCTGTGTGTGTGTAGATAGGCCGGGTCTCCCTCTGAACTTCACTCAGAAAAAGGGTACGGGTGGCAGCTCCGCTCCTTCCATTACCCGGTGGGATCCTCAGGGCCTACCGGACTTCCCTGACCAGGACGTAGAGTGGCATGGTCAAGTGTCGGGGACCGGTACCCCTCTTGCAGCCGGAATCTCTCTGAATAAATCAGGTTGGCAAGGATAGGTGGCGTATACCGCTCCGTCTGACACTTAGACGGAGAAGAATAGGATGCTAAATAACCCCAAAGTTTTATCTTGCATGCTGACCAACGCAAGAAGCCTGACCAATAAGGCGGATGAGCTGCAGGCGCTTATATCGGAGGAGAGGTATGACATCGTAGGTATAACAGAGACTTGGCTAGATGATAGCTACGACTGGGCGGTAAATTTAACAGATTATAGTTTATTTAGAAGGGACCGGAAACAGGGGAAGGGCGGAGGAGTCTGCTTATATGTAAAGTCACGTCTAAAGCCCAGACTAAGGGAAGATATAGGAGAGGGAGAAGAGGGGGTCGAGTCCATGTGGGTAGAGATAGAGGGGGCAAAAAATAATAATAAAATATTACTGGGGGTCTGCTATAAGCCACCCAATATAACAGAGGAGAATGAGAAACTGCTATTAGGACAAATAGACAAAGTAGCAAAACATAATGAGGTGATTGTAATGGGGGACTTCAACTACCCGGATATTGACTGGGAAACAGAAACCTGTAGATCGCAGAAAGGAAAAAGGTTCTTGACAAATATCAAGGATAATTATCTCTCCCAACTAGTGCAGGAACCAACGAGAGGGAAGGCCGTGTTGGACTTAATATTGACTAATAGGCCTGATAGAATAACTGAGGTACAGATAGGGGGGCACCTAGGTAATAGTGATCATAATATTATCAATTTCAAAATGCCCTTCAGTAGGGTTATCAATAAGGGAACAACTAAAACATTAAACTTTAGGAGGGCGAAATTTGATCAGCTGAAAGAAAACCTTCAACTTATAGACTGGGACAAAGTTCTTAATCAAGGAAATACGAATAGTAAATGGGAAACCTTCAAAATTATTCTGAATACTCAGTGCGAGAGGTATATACCGTATGGGAATAAAAGGGCCCGAAATAAGAGGAAACCAATATGGTTGAACAAGAACGTAAAAGGGGCGTTAAATAGCAAAAAAGAGGCATTCAAGAGATTAAAACAGGAAAACAGTAAGGAAGCACTAATGTGTTACAAGGAAAAAACGAGAACCTGCAAAAAACAAATAAAAATAGCAAAGGAGGAAACAGAGAGACGTATTGCTAGGGAAAGTAGATCAAATCCCAAACTGTTCTTTACGTATAAAAATAGTAAAAGGATTAAATCGAATAATATTGGACCGATAAAAAGTGATGAAGGCAAAATCATAGAGAAAGATGAGGATAAAGCTAATCTATTAAATAAATTTTTTTCGTCAACTTTCACAAAGGAAAAAGAACTAACAGGCGAAATGAGAAGTGACAAACTTAATCCTCCACTAAGTATGACAAATCTAACCCAAGCTGGGGTACAGAAACGCCTCAGTAACATTAAAATAAACAAATCACCAGGACCTGATGGCATACACCCACGGGTACTAAGGGAACTAAGTAATGTGATAGACAGACCGTTATATCTTATATTTAAGGACTCTGTTGAGACTGGGTCTGTACCACTTGATTGGCGACAGGCGAATGTAGTGCCAATATTCAAAAAGGGAGCGAAAAGTGACGTTGGAAACTATCGGCCGGTGAGTCTGACGTCCGTTGTGGGCAAAATTTTTGAAGGCTTTATTAATGAGGCAATCATGGAGCATCTTGATGCTAATAATCTATTAACCCCGAACCAACATGGATTCATGAGGAATCGCTCCTGCCAAGCAAACCTGATTGACTTCTACGAGGAGGTTAGCTCTCGAGTAGATCAGGGGGAACCAGTGGATGTCGTGTATCTCGACTTCTCAAAAGCGTTCGATAGCGTGCCACATAATAGGTTGGTATACAAAATGAGAATGATGGGGCTGGGGGAAAATGTCTGCAAGTGGGTAGCTAACTGGCTAAAGGATAGAAGGCAGAGGGTGGTTATAAATGGAATATACTCAGATTGGGTAAGCGTCACTAGTGGGGTACCACAGGGGTCTGTACTAGGCCCAATGTTATTTAATATCTTTATTAACGACATAGTCAACGGGATAAATAGTAAAATATCAATATTTGCAGATGACACAAAGTTATGTAAAACAATTAATACAAAAGAGGACAGTGCAGACCTACAGAGGGATTTGGATAAGCTGGGTAGGTGGAGCATTAAATGGCAAATGAGGTTTAACGAGGAGAAATGTAAGGTCATACATATGGGAAGGAAAAATGGAAGTCACCAGTACTCACTGAATGGGAAATCATTGGGGAATTCAGAGATGGAGAAGGACTTGGGCATCTTGATTGATAGCAAACTAAATTGGAGTGCCCAAAGTCAGGCCGCTGCTGTAAGGGCAAACAGGGTAATGGGATGTATCAGAAGAGGTATAGCTGCAAAGGATGAGAACATTGTTCTTCCACTGTACAAAGCACTGGTCAGACCACACTTGGAATACTGTGCTCAGTTATGGGCCCCAATATATAGAAAGGATATAAATGAGCTTGAAAAGGTACAAAGGAGGGCAACAAAATTAATAAAGGGAATGGAGGGACTGCAATACCCAGAGAGGTTGGCAAAACTAGGACTATTCAGCCTGGAAAAGAGAAGGTTGAGGGGGGACATAATAAATGTGTACAAATATGTTAGGGGACAGTATAGAGACCTTGCCCGGGATTTGTTCAAAAGGAGGGATATTACGGTAACAAGAGGGCACTCACTAAGACTGGAAGAGAAAAGGTTTCAGCACCAGCATAGGAAGGGGTTCTTTACGGTAAGAGCAGTGAGAATATGGAATTCACTGAGTGAGGAGACGGTAATGTCGGATTCACTAAACCAGTTCAAGCGGGGACTGGATGCATTTCTAGATACCAGGCAGATTTCAGCGTATACTTAAAAATAAAATAAAATAGTAGGTTGATACAGGGATTTATTCTGACTGCTGGTTTCAGAGTCGGGAGGGAATTTTTCCTCAGGTGAAGATTGGCCAAATCATTTGGGGTTTTTGCCCTCCTCTGGATCAACTTTAGCAATTACAGAACTAACAGGTCGAACTTGATGGACGCAAGTCTTTATTCGGCTTTACTAACTATGTAACTATGTCTGCATCCCCCTGGGATCCATTTGCGGTGGAGCTACACTCCTGAGCTCCGGGCCTTCTTGGTCATGGTCCTTGACCGGGCTGAGACATTCATTATCTGCAACCTGCCCCTCGACCCATAGCCAGGGTACGAGGGCCATGCCTCCATCCTATGCAGGTCCACACAGGATCCACGCTCAGGGAGGAAGGTCACGATCAAAGAACAATCAAAGAACCCAGAACCAAGATGGCTTTGTATTAAATATGAAATTTAAAGTGTCACTAAAATGTGAATCCTCCACCCTCACCCAATAATTGATTCCCATATCTCTTGGTTCCCCAGTCTCCCGTTTCCCAGTAGGGGCAGCACCTAGTGCCTACTAGCCCCCTCTGGTGGGAGAAGTGTGGTGTTGGATGTGGAGGTAGGGTCCTGACCATCGCACTGTTCTTACCTCAGAGGAGGAACACTACACCCCATTAAAGAGGTGCAGCATCCCTGTGGCGGTCGAACCCTCAGGGGCGCCACATTCCCCCCTGGTGAAACACAGCACGTCCGCGGGCTGCAAAAGAGCAATACCTGGTACAGTTTTTTTTTTTTTTTATATATGAACAATAAACTATCTTCCCTTTATGGGAGGCACTTCTTCTTAAACGTTTCGAACAGCATATAATATAAAAGTACAAAGGTATAAAAATATAAAAGTACAAGAATCATCCAGAGACATTTATGCACAGACAGACGGGTTAAAGTGCAGGGACTTAAAGGCAGTTCAGAAGCACGAGGGACCTGTCCCAAACCCCCAACGTAGGCCCTGGGGTGGCTGCAGGGCATGAAGATCCCGAGTTGGACCTCCAGGAGAGCCACTCCAGACAGGTTTTTCTTCTGAGGTCTGAGGTAGAAATAGCCACGGTTTTACATAAAACCAATATAAGGAGCACCTAAAGAGATGCAAACTATTTACAGTGTATGAGTCTGTCTGCTGCAAGTCCGCAGGGCCAAATGTCTCTAGAAACCGGGAATGTAAATTAAAACATAAACACAACCATTACAACTTTAAACAAGTTACAGCCGCCGGGGCTGCTTAATTCTCGGGTCCCCTCCGGGGAAAAGGCTCATTCCTCCTGACGGAGGCTGACCGGTCCTCTAAGGCCGAGCGCGAGGGGGCATCGCTCACGAACACCTTGTGGACATCCAGGGCGTACCACCCCCGCACCCCGTGGTGGCGGGTGTACGTGACTATGTCACCCGGGACGAGGTTCCGGCCAGGGTGTCCCTTTTTCAGCCGCGGCTCGACGTCCCGCCGGCTGACAAAGACGTCGTGCTCATGCTGGGAACTCCGAATGAATCCCCACCCCGCCTCATGGTGGAAGCGGACAACTTGCCCTTCCACACGGTGGCTTGGACGGGTCTTCTCCTCCTGGCGGGCCCGGGACTTTGCAGCCTTGGCGCGCACCTCGAGGCGCTCGCAGCGAATCTCCCTCTGGCGCTGCTCCCGGCTGAGTTGAAGGATCTGCTGATGGCACAGCTCGCTCCTCCTGCGCGCTTCAGCCTGGGTCTCCCGGGGGAAGCCCATCAGGTCCCCCCCCGGTTGTCCCAGGCCCACTCCTCAGCCGCCGGCCAGGTGACTGTTGGTGCGGGTAGCGGTGTCAGCAGGGGTTGCAGCGGGTCCTCTGCAAGTGCGGACCGGTCCGGGTTGGGGTCGGTGGATACCCCAGCAGCCTCAGGTATTTCCGAATCAGGAGTTGGACGGCAGTGCAGGTCTCCGCCTATAGCAGAAGCTTGCAGCTCCGGGGCAAAGACCTGCTCCCAGGGGACCGCGCCAAGCAGGAGATACTCGGCCATGAGGTCCAGTACGGGCACGGTAGGTTCAGCAGCCGGGGCAGGTGAAGCACACTCACCTGCCTCTGGGCCGCTCACGACCTTTGTCACCGCTTCTCCCTGAGCTTCGGCTCCTTGATGGCGGGTTCGTATGCGCAGCAGCATTTCTTCCTGCCACGCAGCAGACGCCGCCTTCTGGGCCTCATCCAGTCTCTGTGCAAGACCCGGGGCTTCCTGGTGGAGAAATTCAATATCTCCCGCTGTAAGTATCGTGCCGCTTCGCTCCCTGCCGGGGGAAGGACCTGGGCCAGGTTAGGAAGTTTCCGTTTGTTGCGCTCCAGCAGCGTCCATGTCCGCTCCTGAAGGCCGCCAAACCTCAACTGCAATAACCGCACCTTGTTGTTTTTTTTCTTTTTCCTCCTCTTTTGGGGCGGCTCCAGGGCGGTATGCTGACAGCCACGCCTTCGTTTGGCCCATCCATTTTGACGGGCATTACCCCGCGGACAGTTTCTGATGGAAGGGGCGGTCCACACTTTTGGCGCCATGTGGGAGCCTGGCCCATGATAGGAGGTGTTAGAAGACCGTCTTTCCAATAGACTATGGCATCTGTTCTTCTTGGGCGGGCGCCATTTTAAGTGGAAATGACAGTCTAAGGTGTAAGGCACACAGTACCCGGTAGCAATGGGTAATTCCTTCCTTTGCTGTGGGCACGCGATCCTGCTGACTACGCCAGTTGAGTGACGCTGTAAGCCCTACCCTGGGAGATGGGGGACTCGGGGTCCTGTGTTGTAGATGGGGTGCAGCCGTGGCCCGGACCCGCTCCGTGCCCAGGGCCGTCACATTAAAAAGGATGGTATGGGCTTATCCGGGTTGAGTGGCTGATCTCGACTACGCCACCTGTGGCACCTGGTGAAGGCCACCAGCGCCGCTACAGTCCGCTGAGGCAGGGTGTTATTGTAGCCATTGTTGTTACTACTCCCCACAGGTGGAGCAGGGCCTCAGGGCAGAGGGACAGGATGGAGGGGGTTGTAGTCTAGGAGGTCTGGTACTGCGTAGTGCGGTGTAATGCAGAATAAAGAGTCCGGAGGCCATAGGGGTTAACTTCCAGGGTTTTTATTCACGGTGGAGATTGCAGTTGGAAGGCTTCTCCCTGCTCCTCGCAGAGTTCTGCGGTCACCAGAGACGGGGGGGGGGGGGGGGGTCCGACAACCTCCAAGTAAGTCCAGTGTTCAATCAGGACTCCGCACCAGAGTGTTCCTAGACTTCAGACCGGGTCCTTACCTGTCTGTGTGTGTGTAGATAGGCCGGGTCTCCCTCTGAACTTCACTCAGAAAAAGGGTACGGGTGGCAGCTCCGCTCCTTCCGTTACCCGATGGGGTCCTCAGGGCCTACCGGACTTCCCTGACCAGGACGTACAGTGGCAAGGTCAGGTGTCGGGGGCCGGTACCCCTCTTGCAGCCGGAATCCCTCTGAATAAATCAGGTTGGCGAGGATAGGTGGCGTATACCGCTCCGTCTGCATCCCCCTGTGATCCATTTGCGGTGGAGCTACACTCCTAAGCTCCGGGCCTTCTTGGTCATGGTCCTTGACCGGGCTGAGACATTCATTATCTGCAACCTGCCCCTTGACCCAAAGCCAGGGTACGAGGGCCGTGCCTCCATCCTCTGCAGGTCCACACAGGATCCACGCTCAGGGAGGAAGGTCACGATCAAAGAACGATCAATGAACCCAGAACCAAGATGGCTTTGTATTAAATATGAAATTTAAAGTGTCACTAAACTGTGAATCCTCCACCCTCACCCACTAATTGGTTCCCCTATCTCTTGGTTCCCCAGTCTCCCGATTTCCAGTAGGGGCAGCACCTAGTGCCTACTAGCCCCCTCTGGTGGGAGAAGTGTGGTGTTGGATGTGGAGGTAGAATCCTGACCATCGCACTGTTGTTACCTCAGAGGAGGAACACTACACCCCATTAAAGAGGTGCAGCATCCCTGTGGCGGTCGAACCCTCAGGGGCGCCACACATACATATATAGTGAAGTCCATATTACGTATAGAGCTTCACTTATAAAGAGTCCATTTGCCGAAATATCAACATCGTGGATGAAATCCCCTGATAAGAAACTGAGCTAACTTTAGGCTATGTTCACATGTTGCGTTTTTGCAGCATTTATGAATTTTCTGCTGCGTTTTACAGTACCAGCAAAGACTGAGATTTCAGAAATCTCATGCACACTCTTTGTTTTTTTTTTCCTGACTGTTGTCAAAGAGCTGCGTTTTTGCAAACAGCAGCATGTCACTTCTTTTAGCGTTTTTCACCCATAGAAAGCAATGGGTAGCGCAAAATTGCAGCAAAAACGCAGGTATCAAGTTTTGCTGTGTTTTTGATGCAAAAACCTGAGGAAATTGAATCATGTTTCTTTTTATGCACTAAACTTTATCAGCATGCACAAGAAACAAATGTACCCTGACAAAAACGCAGAAAAAAACTCAGCAAAACCTGCTTTTTCTCTACTGCCAAGAGAGCAGGTTTTGGCAGCGGAAAAAAAATTAGCAAAAACACAATGTGTGAATATAGCCTTACGGGTTGTAACCTGTGAAGATTGTGCAAAGCGCATCTCTCTACACTCCACTGTGTTAGCACTCAGAACATCAGCTGGCTGTGAAGAACAGACTGGCCTGCCGAGAATCTGATCAAAAATATGGATGTGTGAATGAGGTCTTAGGCTGATGGGAGGGGATCAGTCAGATATGGAGACAGTCACCACCTCCAATAGTATATGATCTCCCATCAGCCTAAGGCCTCAATCACACATGCACTATTTGCATACGAGTGCTATCCATCGTCTTCAAGGATAGCACTCGTACCTGTGATAGTCTATGAGGCCATTCACATGTCCGTGATTTTAGAGACATGCCCGATTTTGATCCAAGGGTCACATTACACTTGGCCATGCAAGGTCAATGGGTTTGTGAAAAAAAAAAACGGACTGCACTCTGATGACATCTCAGTGCAGTCGATTTTTATGGTCTGTAAGAATGAAGAAGGTGGAGAATTGTTTTATTTTTTTATTTCTCCATATACGAGAACAACGGAGTCTGATCAGAATAATTGGTCTATTTTTCTTGTATGTGGAAAAATCAGAAGTGTGAATGAGTCCTAAGGTTGTTTTTAATTAGTAGTGGATCCTACCTGCGCTTTAAATTTGGTTAGTCCTATGAAAGAATGGTACATCTTGTCGTTCTTGATGGGCTCCCATGAATTGGCCAATTTATGCACCAAGTACCTTCATTTTCCATATCTCTACGCTTACAGAGGCGACTGTATTCTTTATTATGCAGTGATAGCAGCAGCGCCTGTTCACACTTAATTTATTCTGTCTGGAGGCGATATACATACATAAACACAGAGGGGTTGTCCAAGTTTGGGATGAAAGTTTACAATCGCTCTATATGACTACGGTCATCTGAATCCTCACATCATACACTGTCAGGATTCTTCGATGACAGTGGCAAGAGCAGCCGGTCACGTACAAGTATGTGTTTTGCATATCTGTGGTCACGTGTCGATTAAACGTGCTCGGCCGCATTCAGTTCCCTTGTATTGATCGAGGACGAACACGTCTAGTCAGAATGTGACTGGAAGCATGCAAATTGTTAGAACCCTCCTGTTTGTTTGTTTTTTCCTTCCTGTGTATAGCGGTCATGTGACCATTTGCCTTTATATTACAGCTCCGCCCTTTTGGCTCTGTTGGACTTCAGTGTTGTTTGACTGCTTCTCTAGCCAGGTGCTTCTGTGCCTATCTGGCAGCTCGCTTGGTCCTTCTGGGACCTCTAGTACCCTTTTGTCAGTTTGTATTTTTGTGTTCTGCAACTACTCTGTTTAGGAGGTGTCCCATTTTTGTCCCAGTCCTTAGTTCTTTTAGGGACCCCTCTCCTTTATGCTATAGGTCTCCGTTCAGACTAGCTGAAGACTAAGGCGGGTCTGTTCACTCGGAACAGGCAGCCTGCTACATCGTAGGGATTCAGCTTAGTCTTATTGTAGGGACAGCCTTCCCCTATCTTTCCTTAGTTCATGTTGCAGATCATAACACAAATCACATACTTGTGGTGGCATGACCGCCTGCACGCGATGTGTGCGCTCTGAGGATTCAGAAGTCTGCAGTCATAGAGTGATTGCAGACTTTCATCTCAAGCCTGGACAACCCTTTAAAGGGGTTGTCCACTACTTTGACATTGATGCCCTGTCCTTAGGATAGGGCATCAATGTATGATCGGCTGGGGTCCCACACGTGGCATCGCTGCCGATCAGCTGTTATCGTGCCGGTGGCCGCCGGCCGGAAGTCCTTGCCTGTGGTGCCTGGCCGCCAAGTTGTAGTGGCGGCCGCTTGTAACTGTATATCCGCCTCCTATTCAATTGAATGGGAGGCGGATGTGCAGTTACGAGCGGCGGCCACTACAGATGGACGGCCAAGCACCGCAGATAAGGACTTGTGGCCGCTGCCGCCGGCATGATAACAGCTGATTGATGGGGATGGGGCGTCCGGGACCCCGGCCGATCATACATTGATGCCCTATCCTATGGATAGAGCATCAATGTCAAAGTAGTGGATAACTTTTTTAAGAGTACATTCCCACTTTCAGGATTTGTTGCGGTTTTCACGCTGCAGAATTTTTGTACTTATTATGTAAATTACTGGACACGCATTTTTACACATGCGGATCTTCCTCAACTAAGCAAGTCTATGAGGAAAGTCTACATGCGGACCCACAAGAGAAATTGACATGCTCGGGGTCTGAAGGACACGCCGCATCTCAGTTTCCGCTGGTGATCCGCTGGTGCACAGAGATGCATAGTGGACAGAAAAGAACATCCACTATGCTGTAACATCTGGCTGTTGCGGGTTTGACGCTGCATAAATATGCAGCGTCAAAACCGCAGCAAATCTTGAACGTGGGAACGTACCCTTAGGCTATGTGCCCATGATCCGGAGCCGCTGCGGGTTTGACGCTGCGTATTTATGCAGCGTCAAAGGAAAGTCTGCAGGTGAAAAAAAAATGGTAGCTATTCCGCAGCATTGGGGCCGCAGGCTGGTACGCATTGTGCGCACATACAGTGTGGCTAGCTGCAGCAATACTAGTGATTAGTGATGGTCTGGGGTCAGATGTACTCTCTCTGACAGCCGTGTCCTTTGCTCTGCTGTACACTCTGCAGCCTGTCCATTCCTCCTTCAGTTAATCCTTCATTAGGAGTGCATGATCTGCAATGCAGATAAATGTGTGTAAAGAAGTCATTTAAACAATTTATTAATAGGCTTCCATTGTCACAGGTGTCCTAATGTTTAGCTCAACCCTCTGGTCCCAGGTTCAGGATCTCTGTGGTGACTGACAGACACAAGACAGTGGCTTGGTGTGAGGGGCTTCCTGACTTTTTATTTGTTTGCAGCCCTCCTCCCCAGTTACCCTAGATAGTTGGCAGAATTCCAAACACGAACCCTCCCCCTTGCCTTAACACCCGCACATCCAAAACAGGACACAAAGTAAAAGAAATTCATTTACATTTCACACTTACAGTACAGAGTGCCAGTCAGAGACTTACCCTGCAGCCAGGCCGGCTCCTCTGCAGCCAGTCAGAGACTTACCCTGCAGCCAGGCCGGCTCCCTCTGCAGCCAGTCAGAGACTTACCCTGCAGCCCTGCCGGCTCCCTCTGCAGCCAGTCAGAGACTTACCCTGCAGCCAGGCCGGCTCCTCTGCAGCCAGTCAGAGACTTACCCTGCAGCCAGGCCGGCTCCCTGTGCAGCCAGTCAGAGACTTACCCTGCAGCCCTGCCGGCTCCCTCTGCAGCCAGTCAGAGACTTACCCTGCAGCCCTGCCGCCTCCTCTGCAGCCAGTCAGAGACTTACCCTGCAGCCCTGCCGGCTCCCTCTGCAGCCAGTCAGAGACTTACCCTGCAGCCAGGCCGGCTCCTCTGCAGCCAGTCAGAGACTTACCCTGCAGCCAGGCCGGCTCCTCTGCAGCCAGTCAGAGACTTACCCTGCAGCCAGGCCGGCTCCCTCTGCAGCCAGTCAGAGACTTACCCTGCAGCCAGGCCAGCAAATCTGCAGCCAGTCAGAGACTTACCCTGCAGCCAGGCCAGCTCCTCTGCAGCCAGTCAGAGACTTACCCTGCAGCCAGGCCGGCTCCCTGAGCAGCCAGTCAGAGACTTACTCTGCAGCCAGGCCGGCTCCTCTGCAGCCAGTCAGAGACTTACCCTGCAGCCAGGCCGGCTCCCTCTGCAGCCAGTCAGAGACTTACCCTGCAGCCAGGCCGGCTCCTCTGCAGCCAGTCAGAGACTTACCCTGCAGCCAGTCAGAGACTTACCCTGCAGCCAGGCCGGCTCCCTCTGCAGCCAGTCAGAGACTTACCCTGCAGCCAGGCCGGCTCCCTCTGTAGCCAGTCAGAGACTTACCCTGCAGCCAGGCCGGCTCCTCTGCAGCCAGTCAGAGACTTACCCTGCAGCCCTGCCGGCTCCCTCTGCAGCCAGTCAGAGACTTACCCTGCAGCCCTGCCGGCTCCTCTGCAGCCAGTCAGAGACTTACCCTGCAGCCCTGCCGGCTCCCTCTGCAGCCAGTCAGAGACTTACCCTGCAGCCAGGCCGGCTCCTCTGCAGCCAGTCAGAGACTTACCCTGCAGCCAGGCCGGCTCCTCTGCAGCCAGTCAGAGACTTACCCTGCAGCCAGGCCGGCTCCCTCTGCAGCCAGTCAGAGACTTACCCTGCAGCCCTGCCGGCTCCCTCTGCAGCCAGTCAGAGACTTACCCTGCAGCCCTGCCGGCTCCTCTGCAGCCAGTCAGAGACTTACCCTGCAGCCCTGCCGGCTCCCTCTGCAGCCAGTCAGAGACTTACCCTGCAGCCAGGCCGGCTCCTCTGCAGCCAGTCAGAGACTTACCCTGCAGCCAGGCCGGCTCCTCTGCAGCCAGTCAGAGACTTACCCTGCAGCCCTGCCGGCTCCCTCTGCAGCCAGTCAGAGACTTACCCTGCAGCCAGGCCGGCTCCCTCTGCAGCCAGTCAGAGACTTACCCTGCAGCCCTGCCGGCTCCCTCTGCAGCCAGTCAGAGACTTACCCTGCAGCCAGGCCGGCTCCTCTGCAGCCAGTCAGAGACTTACCCTGCAGCCAGGCCGGCTCCCTGTGCAGCCAGTCAGAGACTTACCCTGCAGCCCTGCCGGCTCCCTCTGCAGCCAGTCAGAGACTTACCCTGCAGCCCTGCCGGCTCCTCTGCAGCCAGTCAGAGACTTACCCTGCAGCCCTGCCGGCTCCCTCTGCAGCCAGTCAGAGACTTACCCTGCAGCCAGGCCGGCTCCTCTGCAGCCAGTCAGAGACTTACCCTGCAGCCAGGCCGGCTCCCTCTGCAGCCAGTCAGAGACTTACCCTGCAGCCAGGCCAGCAAATCTGCAGCCAGTCAGAGACTTACCCTGCAGCTAGGCCAGCTCCTCTGCAGCCAGTCAGAGACTTACCCTGCAGCCAGGCCGGCTCCCTGAGCAGCCAGTCAGAGACTTACTCTGCAGCCAGGCCGGCTCCTCTGCAGCCAGTCAGAGACTTACCCTGCAGCCAGGCCGGCTCCCTCTGCAGCCAGTCAGAGACTTACCCTGCAGCCAGGCCGGCTCCTCTGCAGCCAGTCAGAGACTTACCCTGCAGCCAGTCAGAGACTTACCCTGCAGCCAGGCCGGCTCCCTCTGCAGCCAGTCAGAGACTTACCCTGCAGCCAGGCCGGCTCCCTCTGCAGCCAGTCAGAGACTTACCCTGCAGCCAGGCCGGCTCCTCTGCAGCCAGTCAGAGACTTACCCTGCAGCCCTGCCGGCTCCCTCTGCAGCCAGTCAGAGACTTACCCTGCAGCCCTGCCGGCTCCTCTGCAGCCAGTCAGAGACTTACCCTGCAGCCCTGCCGGCTCCCTCTGCAGCCAGTCAGAGACTTACCCTGCAGCCAGGCCGGCTCCTCTGCAGCCAGTCAGAGACTTACCCTGCAGCCAGGCCGGCTCCTCCGCAGCCAGTCAGAGACTTACCCTGCAGCCAGGCCGGCTCCCTCTGCAGCCAGTCAGAGACTTACCCTGCAGCCCTGCCGGCTCCCTCTTCAGCCAGTCAGAGACTTACCCTGCAGCCCTGCCGGCTCCTCTGCAGCCAGTCAGAGACTTACCCTGCAGCCCTGCCGGCTCCTCTGCAGCCAGTCAGAGACTTACCCTGCAGCCCTGCCGGCTCCCTCTGCAGCCAGTCAGAGACTTACCCTGCAGCCAGGCCGGCTCCCTGAGCAGCCAGTCAGAGACTTACTCTGCAGCCAGGCTGGCTCCTCTGCAGCCAGTCAGAGACTTACCCTGCAGCCAGGCCGGCTCCCTCTGCAGCCAGTCAGAGACTTACCCTGCAGCCAGGCCGGCTCCTCTGCAGCCAGTCAGAGACTTACCCTGCAGCCAGTCAGAGACTTACCCTGCAGCCAGGCCGGCTCCCTCTGCAGCCAGTCAGAGACTTACCCTGCAGCCAGGCCGGCTCCCTCTGCAGCCAGTCAGAGACTTACCCTGCAGCTAGGCCGGCTCCTCTGCAGCCAGTCAGAGACTTACCCTGCAGCCAGTCAGAGACTTACCCTGCAGCCAGGCCGGCTCCCTCTGCAGCCAGTCAGAGACTTACCCTGCAGCCCTGCCGTCTCCCTCTGCAGCCAGTCAGAGACTTACCCAGCAGCCGGGCCGGCTCCTCTGCAGCCAGTCAGAGACTTACCCTGCAGCCCTGCCGGCTGCCTCTGCAGCCAGTCAGAGACTTACCCTGCAGCCAGGCCGGCTCCCTCTGCAGACAGTCAGAGACTTACCCTGCAGCCAGGCCGGCTCCTCTGCAGCCAGTTAGAGACTTACCCTGCAGCCAGGCCGGCTCCTCTGCAGCCAGTCGAGACTTACCCTGCAGCCAGGCCGGCTCCCTGTGCAGCCAGTCAAAGACTTACCCTGCAGCCAGGCCGGCTCCTCTGCAGCCAGTCAGAGACTTACCCTGCAGCCAGGCCAGCTCCTCTGCAGCCAGTCAGAGACTTACCCTGCAGCCAGGCCGGCTCCCTGAGCAGCCAGTCAGAGACTTACTCTGCAGCCAGGCCGGCTCCTCTGCAGCCAGTCAGAGACTTACCCTGCAGCCAGGCCGGCTCCCTCTGCAGCCAGTCAGAGACTTACCCTGCAGCCAGGCCGGCTCCTCTGCAGCCAGTCAGAGACTTACCCTGCAGCGAGTCAGAGACTTACCCTGCAGCCCTGCCGGCTCCCTCTGCAGCCAGTCAGAGACTTACCCTGCAGCCAGGCCGGCTCCCTCTGCAGACAGTCAGAGACTTACCCTGCAGCCAGGCCGGCTCCTCTGCAGCCAGTCAGAGACTTACCCTGCAGCCAGGCCGGCTCCTCTGCAGCCAGTCAGAGACTTACCCTGCAGCCAGGCCGGCTCCCTGTGCAGCCAGTCAAAGACTTACCCTGCAGCCAGGCCGGCTCCTCTGCAGCCAGTCAGAGACTTACCCTGCAGCCAGGCCGGCGCCTCTGCAGCCAGTCAGAGACTTACCCTGCAGCCAGGCCGGCTCCTCTGCAGCCAGTCAGAGACTTACCCTGCAGCCAGGCCGGCTCCTCTGCAGCCAGTCAGAGACTTACACTGCAGCCAGGCCGGCTCCCTGAGCAGCCAGTCAGAGACTTACTCTGCAGCCAGGCCGGCTCCTCTGCAGCCAGTCAGAGACTTACCCTGCAGCCAGGCCGGCTCCCTCTGCAGCCAGTCAGAGACTTACCTGCAGCCAGGCCGGCTCCTCTGCAGCCAATCAGAGACTTACCCTGCAGCCAGTCAGAGACTTACCCTGCAGCCAGGCCGGCTCCCTCTGCAGCCAGTCAGAGACTTACCCTGCAGCCAGGCCGACTCCCTCTGCAGCCAGTCAGAGACTTACCCTGCAGCCAGGCCGGCTCCTCTGCAGCCAGTCAGAGACTTACCCTGCAGCCAGTCAGAGACTTACCCTGCAGCCAGGCCGGCTCCCTGAGCAGCCAGTCAGAGACTTACTCTGCAGCCAGGCCGGCTCCTCTGCAGCCAGTCAGAGACTTACCCTGCAGCCAGGCCGGCTCCCTCTGCAGCCAGTCAGAGACTTACCCTGCAGCCAGGCCGGCTCCTCTGCAGCCAGTCAGAGACTTACCCTGCAGCCAGTCAGAGACTTACCCTGCAGCCAGGCCGGCTCCCTCTGCAGCCAGTCAGAGACTTACCCTGCAGCCAGGCCGGCTCCCTCTGTAGCCAGTCAGAGACTTACCCTGCAGCCAGGCCGGCTCCTCTGCAGCCAGTCAGAGACTTACCCTGCAGCCCTGCCGGCTCCCTCTGCAGCCAGTCAGAGACTTACCCTGCAGCCCTGCCGGCTCCTCTGCAGCCAGTCAGAGACTTACCCTGCAGCCCTGCCGGCTCCCTCTGCAGCCAGTCAGAGACTTACCCTGCAGCCAGGCCGGCTCCTCTGCAGCCAGTCAGAGACTTACCCTGCAGCCAGGCCGGCTCCTCTGCAGCCAGTCAGAGACTTACCCTGCAGCCAGGCCGGCTCCCTCTGCAGCCAGTCAGAGACTTACCCTGCAGCCCTGCCGGCTCCCTCTGCAGCCAGTCAGAGACTTACCCTGCAGCCCTGCCGGCTCCTCTGCAGCCAGTCAGAGACTTACCCTGCAGCCCTGCCGGCTCCCTCTGCAGCCAGTCAGAGACTTACCCTGCAGCCAGGCCGGCTCCTCTGCAGCCAGTCAGAGACTTACCCTGCAGCCAGGCCGGCTCCTCTGCAGCCAGTCAGAGACTTACCCTGCAGCCCTGCCGGCTCCCTCTGCAGCCAGTCAGAGACTTACCCTGCAGCCAGGCCGGCTCCCTCTGCAGCCAGTCAGAGACTTACCCTGCAGCCCTGCCGGCTCCCTCTGCAGCCAGTCAGAGACTTACCCTGCAGCCAGGCCGGCTCCTCTGCAGCCAGTCAGAGACTTACCCTGCAGCCAGGCCGGCTCCCTGTGCAGCCAGTCAGAGACTTACCCTGCAGCCCTGCCGGCTCCCTCTGCAGCCAGTCAGAGACTTACCCTGCAGCCCTGCCGGCTCCTCTGCAGCCAGTCAGAGACTTACCCTGCAGCCCTGCCGGCTCCCTCTGCAGCCAGTCAGAGACTTACCCTGCAGCCAGGCCGGCTCCTCTGCAGCCAGTCAGAGACTTACCCTGCAGCCAGGCCGGCTCCCTCTGCAGCCAGTCAGAGACTTACCCTGCAGCCAGGCCAGCAAATCTGCAGCCAGTCAGAGACTTACCCTGCAGCCAGGCCAGCTCCTCTGCAGCCAGTCAGAGACTTACCCTGCAGCCAGGCCGGCTCCCTGAGCAGCCAGTCAGAGACTTACTCTGCAGCCAGGCCGGCTCCTCTGCAGCCAGTCAGAGACTTACCCTGCAGCCAGGCCGGCTCCCTCTGCAGCCAGTCAGAGACTTACCCTGCAGCCAGGCCGGCTCCTCTGCAGCCAGTCAGAGACTTACCCTGCAGCCAGTCAGAGACTTACCCTGCAGCCAGGCCGGCTCCCTCTGCAGCCAGTCAGAGACTTACCCTGCAGCCAGGCCGGCTCCCTCTGCAGCCAGTCAGAGACTTACCCTGCAGCCAGGCCGGCTCCTCTGCAGCCAGTCAGAGACTTACCCTGCAGCCCTGCCGGCTCCCTCTGCAGCCAGTCAGAGACTTACCCTGCAGCCCTGCCGGCTCCTCTGCAGCCAGTCAGAGACTTACCCTGCAGCCCTGCCGGCTCCCTCTGCAGCCAGTCAGAGACTTACCCTGCAGCCAGGCCGGCTCCTCTGCAGCCAGTCAGAGACTTACCCTGCAGCCAGGCCGGCTCCTCCGCAGCCAGTCAGAGACTTACCCTGCAGCCAGGCCGGCTCCCTCTGCAGCCAGTCAGAGACTTACCCTGCAGCCCTGCCGGCTCCCTCTGCAGCCAGTCAGAGACTTACCCTGCAGCCCTGCCGGCTCCTCTGCAGCCAGTCAGAGACTTACCCTGCAGCCCTGCCGGCTCCTCTGCAGCCAGTCAGAGACTTACCCTGCAGCCCTGCCGGCTCCCTCTGCAGCCAGTCAGAGACTTACCCTGCAGCCAGGCCGGCTCCCTGAGCAGCCAGTCAGAGACTTACTCTGCAGCCAGGCTGGCTCCTCTGCAGCCAGTCAGAGACTTACCCTGCAGCCAGGCCGGCTCCCTCTGCAGCCAGTCAGAGACTTACCCTGCAGCCAGGCCGGCTCCTCTGCAGCCAGTCAGAGACTTACCCTGCAGCCAGTCAGAGACTTACCCTGCAGCCAGGCCGGCTCCCTCTGCAGCCAGTCAGAGACTTACCCTGCAGCCAGGCCGGCTCCCTCTGCAGCCAGTCAGAGACTTACCCTGCAGCTAGGCCGGCTCCTCTGCAGCCAGTCAGAGACTTACCCTGCAGCCAGTCAGAGACTTACCCTGCAGCCAGGCCGGCTCCCTCTGCAGCCAGTCAGAGACTTACCCTGCAGCCCTGCCGTCTCCCTCTGCAGCCAGTCAGAGACTTACCCAGCAGCCGGGCCGGCTCCTCTGCAGCCAGTCAGAGACTTACCCTGCAGCCCTGCCGGCTGCCTCTGCAGCCAGTCAGAGACTTACCCTGCAGCCAGGCCGGCTCCCTCTGCAGACAGTCAGAGACTTACCCTGCAGCCAGGCCGGCTCCTCTGCAGCCAGTTAGAGACTTACCCTGCAGCCAGGCCGGCTCCTCTGCAGCCAGTCGAGACTTACCCTGCAGCCAGGCCGGCTCCCTGTGCAGCCAGTCAAAGACTTACCCTGCAGCCAGGCCGGCTCCTCTGCAGCCAGTCAGAGACTTACCCTGCAGCCAGGCCAGCTCCTCTGCAGCCAGTCAGAGACTTACCCTGCAGCCAGGCCGGCTCCCTGAGCAGCCAGTCAGAGACTTACTCTGCAGCCAGGCCGGCTCCTCTGCAGCCAGTCAGAGACTTACCCTGCAGCCAGGCCGGCTCCCTCTGCAGCCAGTCAGAGACTTACCCTGCAGCCAGGCCGGCTCCTCTGCAGCCAGTCAGAGACTTACCCTGCAGCGAGTCAGAGACTTACCCTGCAGCCCTGCCGGCTCCCTCTGCAGCCAGTCAGAGACTTACCCTGCAGCCAGGCCGGCTCCCTCTGCAGACAGTCAGAGACTTACCCTGCAGCCAGGCCGGCTCCTCTGCAGCCAGTCAGAGACTTACCCTGCAGCCAGGCCGGCTCCTCTGCAGCCAGTCAGAGACTTACCCTGCAGCCAGGCCGGCTCCCTGTGCAGCCAGTCAAAGACTTACCCTGCAGCCAGGCCGGCTCCTCTGCAGCCAGTCAGAGACTTACCCTGCAGCCAGGCCGGCGCCTCTGCAGCCAGTCAGAGACTTACCCTGCAGCCAGGCCGGCTCCTCTGCAGCCAGTCAGAGACTTACCCTGCAGCCAGGCCGGCTCCTCTGCAGCCAGTCAGAGACTTACACTGCAGCCAGGCCGGCTCCCTGAGCAGCCAGTCAGAGACTTACTCTGCAGCCAGGCCGGCTCCTCTGCAGCCAGTCAGAGACTTACCCTGCAGCCAGGCCGGCTCCCTCTGCAGCCAGTCAGAGACTTACCTGCAGCCAGGCCGGCTCCTCTGCAGCCAATCAGAGACTTACCCTGCAGCCAGTCAGAGACTTACCCTGCAGCCAGGCCGGCTCCCTCTGCAGCCAGTCAGAGACTTACCCTGCAGCCAGGCCGGCTCCCTCTGCAGCCAGTCAGAGACTTACCCTGCAGCCAGGCCGGCTCCTCTGCAGCCAGTCAGAGACTTACCCTGCAGCCAGTCAGAGACTTACCCTGCAGCCAGGCCGGCTCCCTCTGCAGCCAGTCAGAGACTTACCCTGCAGCCCTGCCGGCTCCCTCTGCAGCCAGTCAGAGACTTACCCTACAGCCAGGCCGGCTCCCTCTGCAGACAGTCAGAGACTTACCCTGCAGCCAGGCCGGCTCCTCTGCAGCCAGTCAGAGACTTACCCTGCAGCCAGGCCGGCTCCCTGTGCAGCCAGTCAAAGACTTACCCTGCAGCCAGGCCGGCTCCTCTGCAGCCAGTCAGAGACTTACCCTGCAGCCAGGCCGGCTCCTCTGCAGCCAGTCAGAGACTTACCCTGCAGCCAGGCCGGCTCCTCTGCAGCCAGTCAGAGACTTACACTGCAGCCAGGCCGGCTCCCTGAGCAGCCAGTCAGAGACTTACTCTGCAGCCAGGCCGGCTCCTCTGCAGCCAGTCAGAGACTTACCCTGCAGCCAGGCCGGCTCCTCTGCAGCCAGTCAGAGACTTACCCTGCAGCCAGGCTGGTGCCTCTGCAGCCAGTCAGAGACTTACCCTGCAGCCAGGCCGGCTCCTCTGCAGCCAGTCAGAGACTTACTCTGCAGTCAGGCCGTCTCCTCTGCAGCCAGTCAGAGACTTACACTGCAGCCAGGCCGGCTCCCTGAGCAGCCAGTCAGAGACTTACTCTGCAGCCAGGCCGGCTCCTCTGCAGCCAGTCAGAGACTTACCCTGCAGCCAGGCCGGCTCCCTCTGCAGCCAGTCAGAGACTTACCCTGCAGCCAGGCCGGCTCCTCTGCAGCCAGTCAAAGACTTACCCTGCAGCCAGTCAGAGACTTACCCTGCAGCCAGGCCGGCTCCCTCTGCAGCCAGTCAGAGACTTACCCTGCAGCCAGGCCGGCTCCCTCTGCAGCCAGTCAGAGACTTACCCTGCAGCCAGGCCGGCTCCTCTGCAGCCAGTCAGAGACTTACCCTGCAGCCAGGCCGGCTCCCTCTGCAGCCAGTCAGAGACTTACCCTGCAGCCCTGCCGGCTCCCTCTGCAGCCAGTCAGAGACTTACCCTACAGCCAGGCCGGCTCCCTTTGCAGACAGTCAGAGACTTACCCTGCAGCCAGGCCGGCTCCTCTGCAGCCAGTCAGAGACTTACCCTGCAGCCAGGCCGGCTCCTCTGCAGCCAGTCAGAGACTTACCCTGCAGCCAGGCCGGCTCCTCTGCAGCCAGTCAGAGACTTACCCTGCAGCCAGGCCGGCTCCTCTGCAGCCAGTCAGAGACTTACACTGCAGCCAGGCCGGCTCCCTGAGCAGCCAGTCAGAGGCTTACTCTGCAGCCAGGCCGGCTCCTCTGCAGCCAGTCAGAGACTTACCCTGCAGCCAGGCCGGCTCCTCTGCAGCCAGTCAGAGACTTACCCTGCAGCCAGTCAGAGACTTACCCTGCAGCCAGGCCGGCTCCCTCTGCAGCCAGTCAGAGACTTACCCTGCAGCCAGGCCGGCTCCCTCTGCAGCCAGTCAGAGACTTACCCTGCAGCCAGGCCGGCTCCTCTGCAGCCAGTCAGAGACTTACACTGCAGCCAGGCCGGCTCCCTGAGCAGCCAGTCAGAGACTTACTCTGCAGCCAGGCCGGCTCCTCTGCAGCCAGTCAGAGACTTACCCTGCAGCCAGGCCGGCTCCTCTGCAGCCAGTCAGAGACTTACCCTGCAGCCAGGCTGGTGCCTCTGCAGCCAGTCAGAGACTTACCCTGCAGCCAGGCCGGCTCCTCTGCAGCCAGTCAGAGACTTACTCTGCAGCCAGGCCGGCTCCTCTGCAGCCAGTCAGAGACTTACACTGCAGCCAGGCCGGCTCCCTGAGCAGCCAGTCAGAGACTTACTCTGCAGCCAGGCCGGCTCCTCTGCAGCCAGTCAGAGACTTACCCTGCAGCCAGGCCGGCTCCCTCTGCAGCCAGTCAGAGACTTACCCTGCAGCCAGGCCGGCTCCTCTGCAGCCAGTCAAAGACTTACCCTGCAGCCAGTCAGAGACTTACCCTGCAGCCAGGCCGGCTCCCTCTGCAGCCAGTCAGAGACTTACCCTGCAGCCAGGCCGGCTCCCTCTGCAGCCAGTCAGAGACTTACCCTGCAGCCAGGCCGGCTCCTCTGCAGCCAGTCAGAGACTTACCCTGCAGCCAGGCCGGCTCCCTCTGCAGCCAGTCAGAGACTTACCCTGCAGCCCTGCCGGCTCCCTCTGCAGCCAGTCAGAGACTTACCCTACAGCCAGGCCGGCTCCCTTTGCAGACAGTCAGAGACTTACCCTGCAGCCAGGCCGGCTCCTCTGCAGCCAGTCAGAGACTTACCCTGCAGCCAGGCCGGCTCCTCTGCAGCCAGTCAGAGACTTACCCTGTAGCCAGGCCGGCTCCCTGTGCAGCCAGTCAAAGACTTACCCTGCAGCCAGGCCGGCTCCTCTGCAGCCAGTCAGAGACTTACCCTGCAGCCAGGCCGGCTCCTCTGCAGCCAGTCAGAGACTTACCCTGCAGCCAGGCCGGCTCCTCTGCAGCCAGTCAGAGACTTACACTGCAGCCAGGCCGGCTCCCTGAGCAGCCAGTCAGAGGCTTACTCTGCAGCCAGGCCGGCTCCTCTGCAGCCAGTCAGAGACTTACCCTGCAGCCAGGCCGGCTCCTCTGCAGCCAGTCAGAGACTTACCCTGCAGCCAGTCAGAGACTTACCCTGCAGCCAGGCCGGCTCCCTCTGCAGCCAGTCAGAGACTTACCCTGCAGCCAGGCCGGCTCCCTCTGCAGCCAGTCAGAGACTTACCCTGCAGCCAGGCCGGCTCCTCTGCAGCCAGTCAGAGACTTACCCTGCAGCCAGTCAGAGACTTACCCTGCAGCCAGGCCGGCTCCCTCTGCAGCCAGTCAGAGACTTACCCTGCAGCCAGGCCGGCTCCTCTGCAGCCAGTCAGAGACTTACACTGCAGCCAGGCCGGCTCCCTGAGCAGCCAGTCAGAGACTTACTCTGCAGCCAGGCCGGCTCCTCTGCAGCCAGTCAGAGACTTACCCTGCAGCCAGGCCGGCTCCTCTGCAGCCAGTCAGAGACTTACCCTGCAGCCAGGCTGGTGCCTCTGCAGCCAGTCAGAGACTTACCCTGCAGCCAGGCCGGCTCCTCTGCAGCCAGTCAGAGACTTACTCTGCAGCCAGGCCGGCTCCTCTGCAGCCAGTCAGAGACTTACACTGCAGCCAGGCCGGCTCCCTGAGCAGCCAGTCAGAGACTTACTCTGCAGCCAGGCCGGCTCCTCTGCAGCCAGTCAGAGACTTACCCTGCAGCCAGGCCGGCTCCCTCTGCAGCCAGTCAGAGACTTACCCTGCAGCCAGGCCGGCTCCTCTGCAGCCAGTCAAAGACTTACCCTGCAGCCAGTCAGAGACTTACCCTGCAGCCAGGCCGGCTCCCTCTGCAGCCAGTCAGAGACTTACCCTGCAGCCAGGCCGGCTCCCTCTGCAGCCAGTCAGAGACTTACCCTGCAGCCAGGCCGGCTCCTCTGCAGCCAGTCAGAGACTTACCCTGCAGCCAGGCCGGCTCCCTCTGCAGCCAGTCAGAGACTTACCCTGCAGCCCTGCCGGCTCCCTCTGCAGCCAGTCAGAGACTTACCCTACAGCCAGGCCGGCTCCCTTTGCAGACAGTCAGAGACTTACCCTGCAGCCAGGCCGGCTCCTCTGCAGCCAGTCAGAGACTTACCCTGCAGCCAGGCCGGCTCCTCTGCAGCCAGTCAGAGACTTACCCTGTAGCCAGGCCGGCTCCCTGTGCAGCCAGTCAAAGACTTACCCTGCAGCCAGGCCGGCTCCTCTGCAGCCAGTCAGAGACTTACCCTGCAGCCAGGCCGGCTCCTCTGCAGCCAGTCAGAGACTTACCCTGCAGCCAGGCCGGCTCCTCTGCAGCCAGTCAGAGACTTACACTGCAGCCAGGCCGGCTCCCTGAGCAGCCAGTCAGAGGCTTACTCTGCAGCCAGGCCGGCTCCTCTGCAGCCAGTCAGAGACTTACCCTGCAGCCAGGCCGGCTCCTCTGCAGCCAGTCAGAGACTTACCCTGCAGCCAGTCAGAGACTTACCCTGCAGCCAGGCCGGCTCCCTCTGCAGCCAGTCAGAGACTTACCCTGCAGCCAGGCCGGCTCCCTCTGCAGCCAGTCAGAGACTTACCCTGCAGCCAGGCCGGCTCCTCTGCAGCCAGTCAGAGACTTACCCTGCAGCCAGTCAGAGACTTACCCTGCAGCCAGGCCGGCTCCCTCTGCAGCCAGTCAGAGACTTACCCTGCAGCCCTGCCGGCTCCCTCTGCAGCCAGTCAGAGACTTACCCAGCAGCCAGGCCGGCTCCTCTGCAGCCAGTCAGAGACTTACCCTGCAGCCCTGCCGGCTCCCTCTGCAGCCAGTCAGAGACTTACCCTGCAGCCAGGCCGGCTCCCTCTGCAGACAGTCAGAGACTTACCCTGCAGCCAGGACGGCTCCTCTGCAGCCAGTCAGAGACTTACCCTGCAGCCAGGCCGGCTCCTCTGCAGCCAGTCAGAGACTTACCCTGCAGCCAGGCCGGCTCCCTCGGCAGCCAGTCAGAGACTTACCCTGCAGCCAGGCCGGCTCCCTCTGCAGCCAGTCAGAGACTTACCCTGCAGCCAGGCCGGCTCCTCTGCAGCCAGTCAGAGACTTACCCTGCAGCCAGGCCGGCTCCTCTGCAGCCAGTCAGAGACTTACTCTGCAGCCAGGCCAGCTCCCTGTGCAGCCAGTCAGAGACTTACCCTGCAGCCAGGCCGGCTCCTCTGCAGCCAGTCAGAGACTTACCCTGCAGCCAGGCCGGCTCCTCTGCAGCCAGTCAGAGACTTACCCTGCAGCCAGGCCGGCTCCTCTGCAGCCAGTCAGAGACTTACCCTGCAGCCAGGCCAGCTCCTCTGCAGCCAGTCAGAGACTTACCCTGCATCCAGGCCGACTCCCTCTGCAGCAAGTCAGAGACTTACCATGCAGCCAGGCCGGCTCCCTGTGCAGCCAGTCAGAGACTTACCCTGCAGCCAGGCCGGCTCCTCTGCAGCCAGTCAGAGACTTACCCTGCAACCAGGCCGGCTCCCTCTGCAGCCAGTCAGAGACTTACACTGCAGCCAGGCCGGCTCCCTGAGCAGCCAGTCAGAGACTTACTCTGCAGCCAGGCCGGCTCCTCTGCAGCCAGTCAGAGACTTACCCTGCAGCCAGGCCGGCTCCCTCTGCAGCCAGTCAGAGACTTACCCTGCAGCGCGGCCGGCTCCTCTGCCTCCACTAGGCAGCTCTAATGATGGTCGCTCAGGCTGCTCAGCCTCAACTCCTCTCTGCTGTGCACGCAGCGTAGCCATCTAGAGGGGTATGTCTATGGACAGGACATCCGACGCCGGGCCCCCTGATCACTTGGGCCCCATAGCAGTTGCGTGGTCTGCCTCTATTAACGGTACGCCACTGCCTCTGAGTTTGTTTGTATGTTGTTAGTTTTTGTCTTAGGCTATGTGCCCACGATGCAGAAATGCTCAGGATTTTTTCCTGAGCGTTTCTGCATCTCCCTGGCAGAAAAAAACGCATGCGGATTGTACATGCGGATTGTACATGCGGATTGTACATGCAGATTGTACATGCAGATTGTACATGCGGATTGTACATGCGGATCGTACATGCGGATTGTACATGCGGATTGTACATGTGGATTGTACATGCGGATTGTACATGCGCTTTTCCTGCCAGGGACATGCGGATGTGAAGCTTTCTTCACATGCATTTCCGCATGCGGGTGTCAAGCGCTTTCCAAGCGATTTTAGCATCACTTGGAAAGTGCTTGACAACTAGGTCACACTATATAAATCCATGCAAACGGCATGGATTTATATAGTGTGACCCGAGAGAATGGTTAAAAATAAAAAAATTAACCTATACTTACATTCTGATGGCCCCTGCAGTCTTGCTGCGCTCCTGTGCTGGCTGCCGGCAGATCGCGGTACGCTGTACTGAAGGACCTGCCGTCACATGACTGTGACATCACCGCAGGTCCTTCAGTCCTGCGCGATCTATCGGCAAGCACAGGGAAGGAGTCCGGGGGCCGTCGGAAGGTGAATATAATCTTTATTTTTTATTTTATTCTTTTTTTTACAGCTTTTAATGGTACCTGGGTGTGGAGGAGAGTCTCCTGTCCTCCACACCCGGGTACCATCCGCACATTAGAACGCGCCAATTACGCAAGTACAGATGCAGTCTTGCCGAATTGGCGCGTTCTAATGCAAGTCGATGGCGGGGAAAACGCAGCGCTTCCGCAAAATTAATGGACATGCTGCAGATTTTTGAGCGCAGCATAAACGCTGCGGAAAAATCCGCAGCATGGGCATTGAAAGTGCGGAATTGCATTGGAGACCATGGGGGAAGGTTTACCAAGCGTTTCCCAAGCGTTTACGCTGCGGAAATTCCGCAGCATAAACGCTTGAAAAACGCATCGTGGGCACACAGCCTTACTGGATGACATATTATTGTACCCTTTTAATTGCACTAAGTAAAGGTTATATTTTAACTAAACTTTGATACCACTTTGCTTGGATTAATGTCTATAAGGACGTCCTCTGTACAGTAACTTCAATCTAGATGTCTCAGTACAGAGGTGACTAGATCGGAGTTGCTGCACTGAGGTTCATGATCTCTGTGCACTGTACTGTGTATAAGGACGTCTTCTGTACAGTAACTTCAATCTAGATGTCTCAGTACAGAGGTGACTAGATGGGAGTTGCTGCACTGAGGTCCATGATCTCTGTGCACTGTACTGTGTATAAGGACGTCTTCTGTACAGTAACTTCAATCTAGATGTCTCAGTACAGAGGTGACTAGATGGGAGTTGCTGTACTGAGGTTCATGATCTCTGTGCACTGTACTGTGTATAAGGACGTCTTCTGTACAGTAACTTCAATCTAGATGTCTCAGTACAGATGTGACTAGATCGGAGTTGCTGCACTGAGGTCCATGATCTCTGTGCACTGTACTGTGTATAAGGACGTCTTCTGTACAGTAACTTCAATCTAGATGTCTCAGTACAGAGGTGACTAGATGGGAGTTGCTGTACTGAGGTTCATGATCTCTGTGCACTGTACTGTGTATAAGGACATCCTCTGTACAGTAACTTCAATCTAGATGTCTCAGTACAGAGGTGACTAGATCGGAGTTGCAGCACTGAGGTCCATGATCTCTGTGCACTGTACTGTGTATAAGGACGTCCTCTGTACAGTAACTACAATCTAGATGTCTCAGTACAGAGGTGACTAGATCGGAGTTGCTGCACTGAGGTCCATGATCTCTGTGCACTGTACTGTGTATAAGGACGTCCTCTGTACAGTAACTTCAATCTAGATGTCTCAGTACAGAGGTGACTAGATCGGAGTTGCTGTACTGAGGTCCATGATCTCTGTGCTCTGTACTGTGTATAAGGACGTCCTCTGTACAGTAACTTCAGTTTAGATGTCTCAGTACAGATGTGACTAGATCGGAGTTGCTGTACTGAGGTCCATGATCTCTGTGCACTGTACTGTGTATAAGGACGTCTTCTGTACAGTAACTTCAATCTAGATGTCTCAGTACAGAGGTGACTAGATCAGAGTTGCTGCAGTAAGGATCATGATTTCTGTGTACTGTACTGTGTATAAGGACGTCCTCTGTACAGTAACTACAATCTAGATGTCTCAGTACAGAGGTGACTAGATCAGAGTTGCTGCAGTAAGGATCATGATTTCTGTGTACTGTACTGTGTATAAGGACGTCCTCTGTACAGTAACTACAATCTAGATGTCTCAGTACAGAGGTGACTAGATCGGAGTTGCTGCACTGAGGTCCATGATCTCTGTGCACTGTACTGTGTATATGGACGTCCTCTGTACAGTAATTTCAGTCTAGTTGTCTCAGTACAGAGGTGACTAGATCGGAGTTGCAGCACTGAGGTCCATGATTTCTGTGCACCGTACTGTGTATAAGGACGTCCTCTGTACAGTAACTTCAATCTAGATGTCTCAGTACAGAGGTGACTAGATCGGAGTTGCAGCACTGAGGTCCATGATCTCTGTGCACTGTACTGTGTATAAGGACGTCCTCTGTACAGTAACTACAATTTAGATGTCTCAGTACAGAGGTGACTAGATCGGAGTTGCAGCACTGAGGTCCATGATCTCTGTGCACTGTACTGTGTATAAGGACGTCCTCTGTACAGTAACTACAATCTAGATTTCTCAGTACAGATGTGACTAGATCGGAGTTGCAGCACTGAGGTCCATGATCTCTGTGCACTGTACTGTGTATAAGGACGTCCTCTGTACAGTAACTACAATTTAGATGTCTCAGTACAGAGGTGACTAGATCGGAGTTGCAGCACTGAGGTCCATGATCTCTGTGCACTGTACTGTGTATAAGGACGTCCTCTGTACAGTAACTTCAGTCTAGATGTCTCAGTACAGAGGTGACTAGATGGGAGTTGCTGCACTGAGGTCCATGATCTCTGTGCACTGTACTGTGTATAAGGACGTCCTCTGTACAGTAACTTCAGTCTAGATTTCTCAGTACAGATGTGACTAGATCGAAGTTGCAGCACTGAGGTCCATGATCTCTGTGCACTGTACTGTGTATAAGGACGTCCTCTGTACAGTAACTACAATTTAGATGTCTCAGTACAGAGGTGACTAGATCGGAGTTGCAGCACTGAGGTCCATGATCTCTGTGCACTGTACTGTGTATAAGGACGTCCTCTGTACAGTAACTTCAGTCTAGTTGTCTCAGTACAGAGGTTACTAGATCGGAGTTGCAGCACTGAGGTCCATGATCTCTGTGCACTGTACTGTGTATAAGGACGTCCTTTGTACAGTAACTTCAGTCTAGATGTCTCAGTACAGAGGTGACTAGATGGGAGTTGCTGCACTGAGGTCCATGATCTCTGTGCACTGTACTGTGTATAAGGACGTCCTCTGTACAGTAACTTCAGTCTAGATGTCTCAGTACAGAAGTGACTAGATCGGAGTTGCAGCACTGAGGTCCATGATCTCTGTGCACTTTACTGTGTATAAGGACGTCCTCTGTACAGTAACTACAATCTAGATGTCTCAGTACAGAGGTGACTAGATCAGAGTTGCTGTAGTGAGATTCATAGTTTGTGTGCACTGTACTGTGTATAAGGACGTCCTCTGTACAGTAACTTCAGTCTAGATGTCTCAGTACAGAGGTGACTAAATCGGAGTTGCTGTAGTGAGATTCATAGTTTGTGTGCACTGTACTGTGTATAAGGACGTCCTCTGTACAGTAGCTTCAGTCTAGATGTCTCAGTACAGAGGTGACTAGATGGGAGTTGCTGCACTGAGGTTCATGATCTCTGTGCACTGTACTGTGTATAAGGACGTCCTCTGTACAGTAACTTCAGTCTAGATGTCTCAGTACAGAGGTGACTAGATGGGAGTTGCTGCACTGAGGTCCATGATTTCTGTGCACTGTACTGTGTATAAGGACGCCCCTTGTACAGTAACTCCATGCTAGCCGTCTCACTACAGAGGTGACTAGCTTGGAGTTACTGTATGGAGGCTCGTGATGTCTGTGCACTGTAAGGAATATAAGTATGTTCTCTATACAGTAACTCCATT